>NW_027649980.1:0-255063 GCF_965287045.1 Carcharhinus amblyrhynchos
GACATTGAGACACTGTGACACTGAGGCACAGAGACAATGAGACTCTGAGACACTGAGACATTGAGACACTGAGACACTGAGACATTGAGACACTGAGACATTGAGACTCTGAGACACTGAGACATTGAGACACAGAGACACAGAGACACTGAGACACAGAGACAGCGAGACACTGAGACATTGAGACACTGAAACATTGAGACACTGAGACACTGAGACTCTGAGACACTGAGACACTGAGACACAGAGACACTGAGACTCTGAGATACTGAGACACAGAGATACTGAGACACTGAGACACAGAGACACTGAGACATGGAGACACTGAGACACTGAGACACAGAGACACTGAGACTCTGAGACACTGAGACACTGAGAAACTGTGACACTGAGACACAGAGACACTGAGACTCTGAGACACTCAGACACAGAGACACAGAGACACAGAGATGCAGAGACTCTGAGACACTGAGACACAGAGACACTGAGGCTCTGAGAAACTGAGACACAGAGACACTGCAACACTGAGACACAGAGACACAGAGACAATGAGACACTGAGACATTGAGACACTGAGACACTGAGACATTGAGACACTGAGACAATGAGACACTGAGACATTGAGACACTGAGACACTGAGACATTGAGACACTGAGACACAGAGGCACAGAGACATTGAGACACTGAGACACTGAGACACAGAGACATTGAGACACTGAGACACTGAGACATTGAGACACTGAGACACAGAGACACTGAGACATTGAGACACTGAGACACTGAGACATTGAGACACTGAGACACAGAGACACAGAGACACTGAGACACTGAGACTCTGACATACTGAGGCACTGAGGCACAGAGACACTGAGACACAGAGACTCTGAGATACTGAGACACTGAGACACTGAAACACAGAGACAATGAGACACTGAGACACAGAGGCACTGATACACTGAGACACTGAGGCACAGAGACACTGAGACACAGAGACACCTAGACTCTGAGACACTGAGACACTGAGACATTGAGGCACAGAGAGAAAGAGACACTGAGACACAGAGACACTGAGACACAGAAACACAGAGACACTAAGACACTGAGACTCTGAGACACTGAGCCACTGACACACAGAGACACTGAGACACTGAGACCATGAGACACTGAGACACGGAGGCACAGAGACACTAAGACACTGAGACACTGAGACTCTGAGACACAGAGACAGTGAGACACAGAGACACTGATACACTGAGACACTGAGGCACTGATACTCTGAGACAGTGAGACACAGTGACACTGAGAAACTGAGAAACTGAGACACTGAGACTTTGAGGCACAGAGACACAGAGACACTGAGACACTGAGACTCTGAGACACTGAGACACTGAGGCACAGAGACACTGAGACACTGAGACACTGAGACACTCAGACTCTGAGACACTGAGACACAGAGACACTGAGACACTGAGACTCTTCGGCACAGAGACACTGAGACACTGAGACCCTGGACACAGAGACACTGAGACACTGAGACACTGAGGCACAGAGACACTGAGACACAGTGACACTGAGACTCTGAGACACATAGTCACAGAGACACTGAGACACTGAGGCACAGAGACACTGAGACACAAAGACACAGAGACACTGAGACACTGGACACTGAGGCACTGAGGCACAGAGACACAGAGACACTGAGACACAGAGACACTGAGACACCGAGACTCTGAGACACTGAGACACAGAGATACTGAGACACTGAAACACTGAGACACTGAGTCTCTGAGACACTGAGGCACAGAGACACTGAGACACTGAGTCTCTGAGACACTGAGACACTGAGAAACTGAGCCACTGAGGCACAGAGACACTGAGACACAGAGACTGTGAGATACTGAGACACTGAAACACAGAGACAATGAGACACTGAGACTCTGAGGCACTGAAACAGTGAGGCACAGAGACACTGAGAAACTGAGACACTGTGACACTGAGGCACTGAAACACTGAGACACTGAGTCTCTGAGGCACTGAGACACTGAGGCACAGAGACACTGAGACACTGAGACTCTGAGACACTGAGGCACAGAGACACTGAGACAAAGAGACAGAGAGACACATAGACAATGAGACACTGAGGCACAGAGATACAGAGACACTGAGGCACTGAAGCACAGAGACACTGAGGCACAGAGACACAGTGACACTGCGACTCTGAGACACTGAGGCACTGAGGCACAGAGACACAGAGACACTGAGAATGAAAGACACAGAGACACTGAGACACAGAGACACTGAGACACTGAGACACAGAGAAACTGAGGCACAGAGGCCCTGAGACACTGAGACTCTGAGACACTGAGACACAGAGACACAGAGACACTGAGACTCTTATACACAGAGACAATGAGACACTGAGACACAGAGACACTGAGACACTGAGGCACAGAGACACTGAGAAACGGAGACACTGAGACTCTGATACACTGTGACACAGAGACACAGAGACTCTGAGAAACTTAGACACAGACACTGAGACGCAGAGACACGGAGGCACTGAGACACAGAGACTCTGAGACTCTGAGACACTGAGGCACTGAGACTTTGAGACACTGAGACACTGAGACACTGAGACAGAGACAGTGAGATACAGAGGCTCGGCGACACTGAGACACTGTGGCACTGAGGCACTGACACACTGAGTCACTGAGACACAGAGAGAATGAGACACTGACACACTGAAACACAGAAACTCTGTGACACGGAGACACTGTGGCACTGAGGCACTGACACACTGAGACACTGAGCCACTGAGGCACTGAGACACAGGGACTCTGTGACACTGAGAGTCTGTGGCACTGAGTCACTGAGACACTGAGACACAGAGGGACGAGACACAGAGACTCTGAGACACGAAGATACAGAGACACTGAGACGCAGAGACGCAGAGACTCAGAGACACTTAGACACTGAGACTCTGAGACACTGAGACACAGAGACACTGAGACACTGAGACACAGATACACAGAGACTCTGAGACACCGATACATTGAGACACTGAGTCACGGAGACACTGAGACATTGAGACACTGAGACACAGAGACTCTGAAACACTGAGACATTGAGACACTGAGACACTGAGACATTGAGACACTAAGACACTGAGGCACTGAGACACTGAGACACAGAGACAGAGAGACACAGAGACACTGAGACTCTGACACACTGAGACACAGAGACACTGAGAGACAGAGACACAGAGAAACTGAGACACAGCGACACTGAAGCACAGAGACATTGAGACACTGAGACTCTGAGACACAGAGACACAGTGACATTGAGACACTGAGACATTGAGGCACAGAGACACTGATACACTGAGACATTGAGGCACTGTGGCACTGAGACACAGAGACACAGAGACACTGAGACACAGAGACACTGAGACTCTGAGACACAGAGACACTGAGACAAAGAGACACTGAGACAAGGAGACACAGAGACACAAAGGCACAAAGACATTGAGACTCTGACACACTGAGAAACAGAGACACTGAGACTCTGAGACACAGAGACACTGATACACAGACACATAGAGACACAGAGACATTGAGATTCTGAGACACTGAGACACAGAGACACTGAGACACTGAGACACAGAGACTCTGAGAACTGAGACACAGACACACAGAGACACTGAGACACTGAGACACAGAGACTCTGAGACACTGAGACTATGAGACACTGAGACGCAGAGATACAGAGACACAGAGACACTGAAACACTGAGACTCTGAGACACAGAGACACTGAGGCACAGAGACACAGAGACACAGAGACTCTGAGACACTGACACCTTGAGACACTGAGACACAGAGACAAAGAGACACTGAGACACTGAGACACAGAGACACAGGGACACTAAGACACAGAGACACTGAGACTCTGAGACACAGAGACGCTGAGACACTGAGACACAGAGACACTGAGACACTGAGACACAGAGATACTGAGACACTGAGACACAGAGACACAGAGAAACAGAGACACTGAGATTCTGAGACACTGACACACAGAGACACTGAGACACTGACACACAGAGACTCTGAGAACTGGGACACAGACACACAGAGACACTGAGACACTGAGACACAGAGACTCTGAGACACTGAGACTATGAGACACTGAGACGCAGAGACACACAGACACAGAGACACTGAGACACAGAGACACTGAGACACAGAGACTCTGAGACACTGACACCCTGAGACACTGAGACACAGAGACACAGTGACACAGAGACACTGAGACACTAAGACACAGAGACACAGGGACACTGAGACACAGAGACACTGAAACTCTGAGACACAGAGACGCTGAGACACTGACACACAGAGACACTGAGATACTGAGACACACAGATACTGAGACACTGAGACACAGGGACACAGGGACCCTGACACACTGAGACACAGAGACACTGAGACTCTGAGACACTCAGACAAAGAGACACAGAGACACTGAGACTCAGAGACACAGAGACACAGAGACACTGAGACACTGAGACACAGAGACTCTGAGACTCTGAGACACTGAGACACAGAGACACAGAGCCACAGAGACTCTGAGACACTGAGACACAGAGACACTGAGACGCAGAGACGCAGAGACTCTGAGACACTGAGACACAGAGACTCTGAGACACTGAGACACAGAGACATTGAAACACTGAGACACTGAGACACAGAGACAATGAGACACTGAGACATTGAGACACTGAGACTCTGAGACATTGAGACACTGAGACACAGAGACACAGAGACATTGAGACACTGAGACACAGAGACACAGACGCATTGAGACAATGAAACACAGAGACACAGATGCGCTGAGAAACAGAGACACTGAGATACAGAGACATTGAGACATTGAGACACAGAGACACAAAGACACTGAGACAAGGAGACACAGAGACACATAGACTCTGACACACTGAGGCACAGAGACACAGAGACACTGAGACACAGAGACTCAGAGAAGCTGAGACACTGAGACACTGAGACTCTGAGACACAGAGACAATGTGACACAGAGACACTGAGACACTGAGACACAGAGACACTGAGACACAGAGACACAGAGATACTGAGACACAGAGACACAGAGACTCTGAGACACAGAGACACAGAGACACTGAGACTCTGAGATACTCAGACACGGAGACACAGAGACACAGAGGCACAGAGACACTGAGACAAAGAGAAACTGCGACACAGATACACTGAGACTCTGAGACACAGAGTCACAGAGACACAGAGATACAGAGACACTGAGACACAGAGACACTGAGACTCTGAGACACTGAGACACAGAGGCACAGAGACACAGAGAATCTGAGACACTGAGACACAGAGACCCTGAGACTTAGAGACGCAGAGACTCTGAGATACTGAGACACTGAGACTCTGAGACACTGATACACAGAGACACTGAGACACCGAGACATTGAGACACTGAATCACTGAGACACTGAGACACTGAGACATTGAGACACTGACACACTGAGACACTGAGACACAGAGGCTCTGAAACACTGAGACATTGAGACACTGAGACACTGAGACATTGGGACACTGAGACATTGAGACACTGAGACACTGAGGCACTGAGACACTGAGACACAGAGACACAGAGACACTGAGACTCTGACACACTGAGACAAAGAGACACTGAGACTCTGACACACAGAGACACAGAGACACTGAGACACAGAGACACAGAGAAACTGAGACACAGACACACAGAGACATTGAGACACTGAGACAAAGAGACACTGAGACAAGGAGAAACAGAGACACAGAGACACTGAGACTCTGACACACTGAGAAACAGAGACACTGAGACTCTGAGACACAGAGACACAGAGACACTGAGACACAGAGACATAGAGACACAGAGACATTGAGACACTGAGACCCTGAGACACAGAGACACAGAGACACAGAGACTCTGAGACACTGAGACACAGAGACTATGAGACACAGAGACATTGAGACACTGAGACAAAGAGACACTGAGACAAGGAGAAACAGAGACACAGAGACACTGAGACTCTGACACACTGAGAAACAGAGACACTGAGACTCTGAGACACAGAGACACAGAGACACTGAGACACAGAGACACAGAGACATAGAGACACAGAGACATTGAGACACTGAGACCCTGAGACACAGAGACACAGAGACACAGAGACTCTGAGACACTGAGACACTGAGACACTGGGACACAGAGACACAGAGACTCTGAGAAACTTAGACACAGACACTGAGACGCAGAGACACGGAGGCACTGAGACACAGAGACTCTGAGACTCTGAGAAACTGAGGCACTGAGACTCTGAGACACTGAGACACTGAGTCAGAGACAGTGAGATACAGAGGCTCGGGGGCACTGAGACACTGTGGCACTGGGGCACTGACACACTGAGTCACTGAGACACAGAGAGAATGAGACACTGACACACTGAAACACAGAAACTCTGTGACACGGAGACACTGTGGCACTGAGGCACTGAGACACTGAGACCCTGAGCCACTGAGGCACTGAGACACAGGGACTCTGTGACACTGAGAGTCTGTGGCACTGAGTCACTGAGACACTGAGACACAGAGGGACCGAGACACAGAGACTCTGAGACACGAAGACACAGAGACACAGAGACGCAGAGACTCAGAGACACTGAGACTCTGAGACACTGAGACACTGAGACACAGATACACAGAGACTCTGAGACACCGAGACATTGAGACACTGAGTCACGGAGACACTGAGACATTGAGACACTGAGACACTGAGACATTGAGGCACTGTGGCACTGAGACACTGAGACACAGAGATACATAGACACTGAGACACAGAGACGCAGAGACTCTGAGACACTGAGACACAGAGACACTGAGATTCTGAGACACTGAGACACAGAGACACTGAAACACTGAGACACAGAGACAATGAGACAATGAGACACTAAGACATTGAGACACTGAGACTCTGAGACATTGAGACACTGAGACACGGAGACACAGAGACATTGAGACACTGAGACACAGAGACACAGAGACATAGGGACACAGAAGCATTGAGACACTGAAACACAGAGACACAGAGGCGCTGAGAAACAGAGACACTGAGACACAGAGACATTGAGACATTGAGACACAGAGACCCAAAGACACTGAGACAAGGAGACACAGAGACACAGAGACACATAGACTCTGACACACTGAGGCACAGAGACACAGAGACACTGAGACACTGAGACACAGAGACTCTGAGACGCAGAGACCCTGTGACACAGAGACACTGAGACACTGAGACACAGAGACACTGAGACACAGAGACACAGAGATACTGAGACACAGAGACACAGAGATACTGAGACACAGAGACACAGAGACTCTGAGACTCTGAGACTCTGAGACGCAGAGACTCTGAGACTCTGAGACGCAGAGACACTGAGACTCTGAGATACTCAGACACGGAGACACAGAGACACAGAGGCACAGAGACACTGAGACAAAGAGACACTGAGACACAGAGACACTGAGACTCTGAGACACAGAGTCACAGAGACACAGAGATACAGAGACACTGAGACACAGAGACTATGAGACTCTGAGACACTGAGACTCTGAGACACTGAGACACTGATACACAGAGACTCTGAGACACCAAGACGTTGAGACACTGAATCACTGAGACACTGATACACTGAGACATTGAGACACTGATACACTGAGACACTGAGACACTGAGACATTGGGACACTGAGACATTGAGACACTGAGACACTGAGGCACTGAGACACTGAGACACAGAGACACAGAGACACTGAGACTCTGACACACTGAGACAAAGAGACACTGAGACTCTGACACACAGAGACATAGAGACACAGAGACACAGAGAAACTGAGACACAGAGACATTGAGACACTGAGACAAAGAGACACTGAGACAAGGAGACACAGAGACACAAAGACACTGAGACTCTGACATACTGAGACACAGAGACTCTGAGACACAGAGATACAGAGAAACTGAGACACAGCGACACAGAGACATTGAGACACTGAGACAAGGAGACACTGAGGCACAGCGACACAGAGACATTGAGACACTGAGACAAGGAGACACTGAGAAACAGAGACACTGAGACTCTGAGACACTGAGACACAGAGACACTGAGACACAGAGACATAGAGACTCAGAGACATTGAGACACTGAGACCCTGAGACACAGAGACACTGAGACACAGAGACACAGACACTGAGACTCAGAGATGCTGAGACACAGACACTGAGACACTGACACACAGAGACACAGAGACAGAGAGACACCGAGACTCTGAGACTCTGAGACACTGAGACACAGAAACACAGAGACACTGAGAATCTGAGACACTGAGACACTGAGACTCTGAGACACCGAGACACAGAGACACAGAGAATCTGAGACACTGAGACACTGAGACACAGAGACACTGAGACACTGAGACACTGAGACTCTGAGACACTGAGACACTGAGACACAGTGACACTGAGACACAGAGATTCTGAGACACTGAGGCTCTGAGACACTGGGACACAGAGACACTGAGACACGGAGACACAGCGACACTGAGTCACTGTGACTCTGAGACACTGAGACACTGAGACACAGAGACACGGTGACACTGAGACACAGAGACACCGAGACACAGAGGCACTGAGACTCTGAGACACTGAGACACATAGACACAGAGACACTGAGTCACTGATACACTGAGACTCTGAGACACTGAGACAAGGAGACACACAGACATAGAGACAATTAGACTGCTAGACGCTGAGACACTGAGACACTGAGGCACTGAGACAGGGAGACACAGAGACGCTGAGACACAGAGACGCAGAGACACAGAGACACTTAGACTCTTAGACACTGAGACACAGAAACACAGAGACACTGAGACTCTGAGACATAGAGAATCCGAGACACTGAGACACTGCGTCTCTGAGACACTTAGAAACTGAGACTCTGAGACACTGAGAATCCGAGACACTGAGATAATGCGTCTCTGAGACACGTAGAAAGTGAGACTCTGAGACTCTGAGACACTGAGACACAGAGACACAGAGACACTGAGACACTGAGACACTGAGACTCTGAGACACTGAGACACAGAGACACTGAGACACTGAGACACTGAGACTCTGAGACACTGAGACACAGAGACACAGAGACACAGAGACACTGAGACTCTGAGACTCTGAGACACTGAGACACAGAGACACTGAGACAGGGAGACACAGAGACGCTGAGACACAGAGACGCAGAGACACAGAGACACTGAGACACAGAGACACTATGACTCTGAGACACAGAGACTCAGAGACACTGAGACACTGAGACACAGAGACACTGCGACTCTGAGACTCTGAGACACTGAGACACAGAGACACTGAGAAACTGAGACACAGAGACACAGAGACACTGAGACGCTGAGACACTGAGACTCTGAGACACTGAGACACTGAGGCTCGGAGACACAGAGACACAGAGGCACTGAGACTCTGAGACACTAAGACACTGAGACTCTGAGACAACGAGACACAGAAACACAGAGACACTGAGACTCTGAGACACTGAGAATCCGAGACACTGAGACACTGCGTCTCTGAGACACTTAGAAACTGAGACTCTGAGACACTGAGAATCCGAGACACTGAGACAATGCATCTCTGAGACACGTAGAAACTGAGACTCTGAGACTCTGAGACTCTGAGACACTGAGACACTGAGACGCAGAGACAGTGAGACACTGAGACTCTGAGACACTGAGACACAGTGATAGTGAGACACTGAGTCCCTGAGACACTGAGACTCTGAGACACTGAGACTCTGAGACACTGAGACACAGAGACACACAGACATAGAGACAATTAGACTCCTAGACACTGAGACACAGAGACACTGAGGCACTGAGACAGGGAGACACAGAGACGCTGAGACACAGAGACGCAGAGGCACAGAGACACTTAGACTCTGAGACACTGAGACACAGAGACACAGAGACACTGAGACTCTGAGACACTGAGAATCCGAGACACTGAGACACAGCGTCTCTGAGACACGTAGAAAGTGAGACTCTCAGACTCTGAGACATTGAGACACTGAGACACAGAGACACAGAGACACAGAGACACTGAGACTCTGAGACACTGAGACTCTGAGACACTGAGACACTGCAAATCTGAGACTCTGTGACAATGAGAGACAGAGGCACTGAGACACAGAGACACCGAGACACTGTGACACAGAGACACTGAGACTCAGAGACACTGAGACACAGAGACACTATGACTCTGAGACACAGAGACACTATGACTCTGAGACACAGAGACACTGAGACACTGAGACACTGAGACACTGAGACACTGAGACTCTGAGACACTGAGACACAGAGACACTGAGAAACTGAGACACAGAGACACAGAGACACTGAGACTCTGAGACACTGAGACACAGAGACACTGAGACACTGAGGCTCGGAGACACAGAGACACAGAGACACAGAGACTCTGAGACATTGAGACACTGATTTTCTGAGACACTGAGACACTTAGGCACAGAGACTCTGAGACAAAGAGACACTGAGACACAGAGGCACTGAGACACAGAGACACTAAGACGCTGAGACACAGAGACAGAGAGACACTGAGACACATCGACACAGAGACACAGAGACACTGAGACACAGAGACACTGAGACTCAGAGACACTGAGACACAGAGACACTATGACTCTGAGACACAGAGACACTGAGACACTGAGACACTGAGACACTGAGACACAGAGACACTGAGACACTGAGACTCTGAGACTCTGAGACACTGAGACACAGAGACACTGAGAAACTGAGACACAGAGACACAGAGACACTGAGACTCTGAGACACAGAGACACAGATACACAGAGACACCGAGACTCTGAGACATTGAGACACTGATTTTCTGAGACACTGAGACACTTAGGCACAGAGACTCTGAGACAAAGAGACACTGAGACACAGAGGCACTGAGACACAGAGACACTAAGACGCTGAGACACAGAGACAGAGAGACACTGAGACACATCGACACAGAGACACAGAGACACTGAGACACAGAGACAAAGAGACACTGAGACAAAGAGACACTGAGACACAGAGACACTGAGACTCTGAGACACTGAGACACTGAGACACAGACACTGAGACTCAGAGACGCTGAGACACAGACACTGAGACACTGACACACTGAGACACAGAGACACTGAGACTCTGAGACACTGAGACACTGAGACACTGAGACACAGAGACACTGAGAGACTGAGAATCTGAGACACTGAGACACTGAGACACAGTGACACTGAGACACAGAGACTCTGAGACCCTGAGACACCGAGACACAGAGACACTGGCACACTGAGACACAGAGACACTGAGACTCTGAGACAGTGCGACACTGAGACACAGAGACACTGAGACACAGAGACACTGAGACACTGAGACTCTGAGACTCTGAGACACAGATACAGAGACACAGAGACACTGAGACACAGAGACACTGAGACTCTGAGACTCTGAGACACTGAGACACTGAGAAACTGTGACACAGAGACACAGAGACACTGAGACTCTGAAACACTGAGACACTGAGGCTCGGAGACACAGAGACACAGAGTCACAGAGGCACTGAGACTCTGAGACACTAAGACACTGAGACTCTGAGACAACGAGACACTGAGACACTGAGACACAGAGACACTGAGACGCTGAGACACTGAGACGCTGAGACACAGAGACACAGATACACAGAGATACCGAGACTCTGAGACATTGAGACACTGATTTTCTGAGACACTGAGACACAGAGACCCTTAGACACAGAGACTCTGAGACAAAGAGACACTGAGACACAGAGACACTGAGACACAGAGACACTAAGACGCTGAGGCACAGAGACAGAGAGACACTGAGACACTGAGACACAGAGACACAGAGACACTGAGACTCAAAGACGCTGAGACACTGAGACACTGACACACTGAGACACAGAGACACTGAGACACAGATACACAGAGATACCGAGACTCTGAGACATTGAGAAACTGATTTTCTGAGACACTGAGACACAGAGACACTGAGACACTGAGACTCTGAGACACTGAGACTCTGAGACACTGAGACACAGAGACACAGAGACACTGAGACACAGAGACGCTGAGAATCTGAGACACTGAGACACTGAGACTCTGAGACGCTGAGACACAGAGACACAGAACACTGAGAATCTGAGACACTGAGACACTGAGACTCTGAGAAACTGAGACACAGAGACACTGAGACACAGAGACACTGAGAATCTGAGACACTGAGACACAGAGACACTGAGACACTGAGACACAGTGACACTGAGACACTGAGACTCTGAGACACTGAGACACAGAGACACTGAGACACAGAGACACTGAGAATCTGAGACACTGAGACACTGAGACACAGAGACACTGAGACACTGAGACACTGAGACACTGAGAATCTGAGACACTGAGACACTGAGACACAGAGACACTGAGACACTGAGACACAGTGACACTGAGACACTGAGACTCTGAGACACTGAGACACAGAGACACAGAGACACTGAGACACAGAACACTGAGAATCTGAGACACTGAGACACTGAGACTCTGAGAAACTGAGACACAGAGACACAGTGACACTGAGACACTGAGACTCTGAGACACTGAGACACAGAGACACTGAGACACTGAGACACAGAGACACTGAGAATCTGAGACACTGAGACACTGAGACTCAGAAACACTGAGACACTGAGACACAGTGACACTGAGACACTGAGACACAGACACACTGAGACACTGAGACTCTGAGACACAGAGACACTGAGACTCTGAGACACTGAGACACTGTGGCACAGAGACACAGAGACACAGTGACTCTGAGACACTGAGACACTGAGACACTGAGGCACAGTGACACTGAGACACTGAGACTCTGAGGCACTGAGACACAGAGACACTGAGAATCTGAGACACAGAGACACTGAGACACTGAGGCACAGAGACACAGAGATACAAAGACACTGAGACACTGAGATACTGAGACACTGAGACACTGAGGCACAGAGATACTGAGACACAGAGACACAGAGACCCTGAGACTCTGATACACTGAGACACTGAGACACGGTGGCACAGAGACACAGAGACACTGAGAATGAAAGACACAGAGACACTGAGACACAGAGACAATGAGACACTGAGACACTGAGACACAGAGAAACTGAGGCACAGAGGCCCTGAGACACTGAGAATCTGAGACACTAAGACACTGAGACACAGAGACACTGAGACACTGAGGCACAGAGACAATGAGACACAGAAACACAGAGACACAGAGATACTCAGACTCTGTGACACTGAGACACTGAAACACTGAGTCACTGAGACACTGAGGCACAGAGACACAGAGACACTAAGACACAAAGGCACAGAGACACTGAGACACTCAGACAAAGAGACACTGAGACACTGAGACTCTTATACACAGAGACAATGAGACACTGAGGCACAGAGACACTGAGAAACGGAGACACTGAGACTCTGATACACTGTGACAAAGAGACACTGTGACACACAGACACTGAGACACAGAAACACAAAGACACTGTGACACTGAGACTCTGAGACACTGAGACACTGAGGCACTAAGACCTTGAGACACTGAGACACGGAGGCACAGAGACACTGAGACACAGAGACACTGAGACTCTGAGACACAGAGACACTGAGACAAAGAGACACAGAGGCACTGATACACTGAGACACTGAGGCACAGAGACACTGAGACACGGAGTCAAGGAGACGCTGAAACACTGAGACACTGAGTCTCTGAGACACTGAGGCACAGAGACTCTGAGGCACTGAGACACTGAGACATTGAGGCACAGAGAGAAAGAGACACTGAGATACAGAGACACTGAGTCACAGAAACACAGAGACACTAAGACACTGAGACTCTGAGACACAGAGGCACCGAGACACAGAGACTCTGAGACACGGACACAGTGAGACACTAAGACACTGAGGGAAAGAGACACTGAGACACAGAGACACAGAGACAATGAGACACTGAGACACTAGGGCACAGAGACACTGGGGCAGACAGACACTGAGACACTGAGACTCTGAGACACTGAGGCACAGAGACACTGAGACACAGAGACACTGAGACTCTGAGAGACTGAGACACAGAGACACTGAGGCTCTGAGACACTGAGACACTGAGAAACTGAGATACTGAGGCAAAGAGACAATGAGACTCAGAGTCACAGAGGCACAGAGACACTGAGACACAGAGACACTGAGACACTGAGGCACAGAGACACTGAGACACAGAGACAATGAGACACAGAGACACTGAGACTCAGAGACACTGAGACACGGAGACACTGTGGCACAGAGACACAGCGACACTGAGACACTGAGATTCTGAGACACTGAGGCACAGAGACACTGAAACACTGAGGCAGAGAGACACTGAGACCCAGAGACACTGAGACACTGAGAATCTGACACACTTAGACTCTGAGACACTGAGGCACAGAGACACAGAGACACAGAGACACAGGGACACTGAGAGTCTGAGACACTGAGACACTGTGGCACAGAGACACTGAGACCCTGAGACTGTGAGACACTGAGAGACTGAGGGTCTGAGACACAGAGACTCAGGGACACTGAGACTCTCGGACACTGAGACTCTGAGACACTGAGACACTGAGACTCTGAGACACTGAGACACAGAGACACTGAGACACAGAGACACAGAGACTCTGAGACACTGAGACACTGAGACTCTGAGACACTGAGACGCAGAGACACAGAGATACAGAGACACTGAGACACTGAGACTCTGAGACACTGAGACGCAGAGACACAGAGATACAGAGACACTGAGACACTGAGACACAGAGACACTGAGACTCAGAGACACTGAGACTCTGAGACACAGAGACACTGAGACACTGAGACACTGAGAGTCTGAGACACAGAGACACTGAGACTCAGAGACACTGAGACACTGAGACGCAGAGACACAGAGACTCTGAGACACTGAGACACTGAGACTCTGAGACACTGAGATGCAGAGACACAGAGATACAGAGACACTGAGACACTGAGACACAGAGACACTGAGACTCAGAGACACTGAGACTCTGAGACACAGAGACACTGAGACACTGAGACACTGAGACACAGAGACACTGAGAGTCTGAGACACAGAGACACTGAGACACTGAGACACACAGACACTGAGACACAGAGACACTGAGAGTCTGAGACACCGAGTCACAGAGTCACAGAGACACAGAGACTCTGAGACACTGAGACACAGAGACACTGAGACTTAGAGACGCAGAGACTCTGAGACACTGAGACTCTGAGACACACAGACACAGAGACACTGAGACACTGAGACACAGAGACACTGAGACTCAGAGACACTGAGACTCTGAGACACAGAGACACTGAGACACTGAGACACACAGACACTGAGACACAGAGACACTGAGAGTCTGAGACACCGAGTCACAGAGTCACAGAGACACAGAGACACAGAGACACCGAGACACAGACACTCAGAAACACTGAGAGACTGAGACACTGAGACTCTGAGACGCAGAAACACGGAGACACAGAGACACTGAGACACTGAGACACTGAGACACAGAGACTCTGAGACACTGAGGCACAGAGACACTGAGACTCTGAGACACTCAGACACGGAGACACAGAGACACAGAGACACAGACACACTGAGACTCTGAGACACAGAGACACAGAGACAAAGAGACACTGAGACAGAGAGAGACTGAGACACTGAGACACAGAGAATCTGAGACTTTGAGACACTGAGACACTGAGACACAGAGACTCTGAGACAACGAGACACAGAGGCACTGAAACACAGAGACACTGAGAGTCTGAGACACAGAGTCACAGGGACACAGAGACACAGAGACACTGAGACTCTGAGACACTGAGACACAGAGACACTGAGACACTGAGACTCTGAGACGAAGAGACACTGAGACACAGAGACACTGAGACACAGAGACACTGAGACACTGAGACTCTGAGACGAAGAGACACTGAGACACAGAGACACTGAGACACAGAGGCACCGAGACACTGAGACTCTGAGACACTGAGACTCTGAGACACAGAGACGCTGAGACACTGAGACACTGAGACATTGAGACAGTGAGACACTGAGACACAGAGACACTGAGACATTGAGACACTGAGACATTGAGACACAGAGACACTGAGACATTGACACTCAGAGACACTGAGACACAGAGACACAGAGACACTGAGACTCTGAGACACTGAGACACTGAGACACAGAGACACAGATACAAAGAGACACTGAGACTCTGAGGTACTGAGACACTGAGACACAGAGACCCAGAGACTCTGAGTCACTGGGACACTGAGACACTGAGACACAGAGACACAGAGACTCTGAGACACTGAGACACTGAGACACTGAGACACTGAGACGCAGAGACACAGAGACACTGAAACACAGAGACACAGAGACACTGAGACACAGAGACACTGAGACTCTGAGACACTGAGACACTGTAACACTGAGACACAGAGACAATGAGACTCTGAGACACTGAGACATTGAGACACTGAGACATTGAGACACTGACACACAGAGACACTGAGACACAGAGACTCTGAGACACTGAGACACAGAGACACTGAGACTGAGACACAGAGACACTGAGACACTGTGACACTGAGGCACAGAGACATTGAGACTCTGAGACACTGAGACATTGAGTCACTGAGACACTGAGACATTGAGACACTGAGACATTGAGACTCTGAGACACTGAGACATTGAGACACAGAGACACAGAGACACTGAGACACAGAGACACAGAGACACCGAGACACTGAGACTCTGAGACACTGAGACTCTGAGACACAGAGACGCTGAGACACTGAGACACTGAGACATTGAGACACTGAGACACTGAGACACAGAGACACTGAGACATTGAGACACTGAGACATTGAGACACAGAGACACTGAGACATTGACACTCAGAGACACTGAGACACAGAGACACAGAGACATTGAGACTCTGAGACACTGAGACACTGAGACACAGAGACACTGAGACTGAGACACAGAGACACTGAGACACAGAGACGCTGAGACACTGAGACACAGAGACACTGAGACACTGAGACACAGAGACACAGAGACACTGAGACACAGAGACACAGAGACCCTGAGACACTGAGACACAGAAACACTGAGACTCTGAGACACTCAGACACAGAGACACAGAGACACAGATGCACTGAGACACTGAGACACTGAGACACAGAGACACTGAGACTCTGAGACACAGAGACACTGAGACACTGAGATACAGAGACTCTGAGACTCTGAGACACTGAGACACAGAGACACAGATCCACATAGACTCTGAGACACTGAGACACAGACACTGAGACGCAGAGACGCAGAGACTCTGAGACACTGAGACACAGAGACACTGAGGCTCTGAGAAACTGAGGCACAGAGACACTGCAACGCTGAGACACAGAGACACAGAGACAAGGAGATACTGAGACATTGAGACACTGAGACATTGAGACACTGAGACATTGAGACACTGAGACACTGAGACTCTGACATACTGAGGCACTGAGGCACAGAGACACTGAGACACAGAGACTCTGAGACACTGAGACACTGAGACACAGAGACACTGAGACTGAGACACAGAGACACTGAGACACTGTGACACTGAGGCACAGAGACAATGAGACTCTGAGACACTGAGACATTGAGACACTGAGACACTGAGACATTGAGTCACTGAGACATTGAGACTCTGAGACACTGAGACATTGAGACACAGAGACACAGAGACCCTGAGACACTGAGACACAGAGACACTGAGACTCTGAGACACTCAGACACAGAGACACAGAGACACAGATGCACTGAGACACTGAGACACTGAGACACAGAGACACTGAGACTCTGAGACTCTGAGACACTGAGACACAGAGACACAGATCCACATAGACTCTGAGACACTGAGACACAGACACTGAGACGCAGAGACGCAGAGACTCTGAGACACTGAGACACAGAGACACTGAGGCTCTGAGAAACTGAGGCACAGAGACACTGCAACGCTGAGACACAGAGACACAGAGACAATGAGATACTGAGACATTGAGACACTGAGACATTGAGACACTGAGACACAGAGACACAGAGACATTGAGACACTGAGACACTGAGACTCTGACATACTGAGGCACTGAGGCACAGAGACACTGAGACACAGAGACTCTGAGACACTGAGACACTGAGACACAGAGACACAGAGACACTGAGACTGAGACACAGAGACATTGAGACACTGTGACACTGAGGCACAGAGACAATGAGACTCTGAGACACTGAGACATTGAGACACTGAGACACTGAGACATTGAGACACTGAGACATTGAGACTCTGAGACACTGAGACATTGAGACACAGAGACACAGAGACACTGAGACACAGAGACAGCGAGACACTGAGACATTGAGACACTGAAACATTGAGACACTGAGACACTGAGACTCTGAGACACTGAGACACTGAGACACAGAGACACTGAGACTCTGAGATACTGAGACACAGAGATACTGAGACACTGAGACACAGAGACACTGAGACATGGAGACACTGAGACACTGAGACACAGAGACACTGAGACTCTGAGACACTGAGACACTGAGAAACTGTGACACTGAGACACAGAGACACTGAGACTCTGAGACACTCAGACACAGAGACACAGAGACACAGAGATGCAGAGACTCTGAGACACTGAGACACAGAGACACTGAGGCTCTGAGAAACTGAGACACAGAGACACTGCAACACTGAGACACAGAGACACAGAGACAATGAGACACTGAGACATTGAGACACTGAGACACTGAGACATTGAGACACTGAGACAATGAGACACTGAGACATTGAGACACTGAGACACTGAGACATTGAGACACTGAGACACAGAGGCACAGAGACATTGAGACACTGAGACACTGAGACACAGAGACATTGAGACACTGAGACACTGAGACATTGAGACACTGAGACACAGAGACACTGAGACATTGAGACACTGAGACACTGAGACATTGAGACACTGAGACACAGAGACACAGAGACACTGAGACACTGAGACTCTGACATACTGAGGCACTGAGGCACAGAGACACTGAGACACAGAGACTCTGAGATACTGAGACACTGAGACACTGAAACACAGAGACAATGAGACACTGAGACACAGAGGCACTGATACACTGAGACACTGAGGCACAGAGACACTGAGACACAGAGACACCTAGACTCTGAGACACTGAGACACTGAGACATTGAGGCACAGAGAGAAAGAGACACTGAGACACAGAGACACTGAGACACAGAAACACAGAGACACTAAGACACTGAGACTCTGAGACACTGAGCCACTGACACACAGAGACACTGAGACACTGAGACCATGAGACACTGAGACACGGAGGCACAGAGACACTAAGACACTGAGACACTGAGACTCTGAGACACAGAGACAGTGAGACACAGAGACACTGATACACTGAGACACTGAGGCACTGATACTCTGAGACAGTGAGACACAGTGACACTGAGAAACTGAGAAACTGAGACACTGAGACTTTGAGGCACAGAGACACAGAGACACTGAGACACTGAGACTCTGAGACACTGAGACACTGAGGCACAGAGACACTGAGACACTGAGACACTGAGACACTCAGACTCTGAGACACTGAGACACAGAGACACTGAGACACTGAGACTCTTCGGCACAGAGACACTGAGACACTGAGACCCTGGACACAGAGACACTGAGACACTGAGACACTGAGGCACAGAGACACTGAGACACAGTGACACTGAGACTCTGAGACACATAGTCACAGAGACACTGAGACACTGAGGCACAGAGACACTGAGACACAAAGACACAGAGACACTGAGACACTGGACACTGAGGCACTGAGGCACAGAGACACAGAGACACTGAGACACAGAGACACTGAGACACCGAGACTCTGAGACACTGAGACACAGAGATACTGAGACACTGAAACACTGAGACACTGAGTCTCTGAGACACTGAGGCACAGAGACACTGAGACACTGAGTCTCTGAGACACTGAGACACTGAGAAACTGAGCCACTGAGGCACAGAGACACTGAGACACAGAGACTGTGAGATACTGAGACACTGAAACACAGAGACAATGAGACACTGAGACTCTGAGGCACTGAAACAGTGAGGCACAGAGACACTGAGAAACTGAGACACTGTGACACTGAGGCACTGAAACACTGAGACACTGAGTCTCTGAGGCACTGAGACACTGAGGCACAGAGACACTGAGACACTGAGACTCTGAGACACTGAGGCACAGAGACACTGAGACAAAGAGACAGAGAGACACATAGACAATGAGACACTGAGGCACAGAGATACAGAGACACTGAGGCACTGAAGCACAGAGACACTGAGGCACAGAGACACAGTGACACTGCGACTCTGAGACACTGAGGCACTGAGGCACAGAGACACAGAGACACTGAGAATGAAAGACACAGAGACACTGAGACACAGAGACACTGAGACACTGAGACACAGAGAAACTGAGGCACAGAGGCCCTGAGACACTGAGACTCTGAGACACTGAGACACAGAGACACAGAGACACTGAGACTCTTATACACAGAGACAATGAGACACTGAGACACAGAGACACTGAGACACTGAGGCACAGAGACACTGAGAAACGGAGACACTGAGACTCTGATACACTGTGACACAGAGACACAGAGACTCTGAGAAACTTAGACACAGACACTGAGACGCAGAGACACGGAGGCACTGAGACACAGAGACTCTGAGACTCTGAGACACTGAGGCACTGAGACTTTGAGACACTGAGACACTGAGACACTGAGACAGAGACAGTGAGATACAGAGGCTCGGCGACACTGAGACACTGTGGCACTGAGGCACTGACACACTGAGTCACTGAGACACAGAGAGAATGAGACACTGACACACTGAAACACAGAAACTCTGTGACACGGAGACACTGTGGCACTGAGGCACTGACACACTGAGACACTGAGCCACTGAGGCACTGAGACACAGGGACTCTGTGACACTGAGAGTCTGTGGCACTGAGTCACTGAGACACTGAGACACAGAGGGACGAGACACAGAGACTCTGAGACACGAAGATACAGAGACACTGAGACGCAGAGACGCAGAGACTCAGAGACACTTAGACACTGAGACTCTGAGACACTGAGACACAGAGACACTGAGACACTGAGACACAGATACACAGAGACTCTGAGACACCGATACATTGAGACACTGAGTCACGGAGACACTGAGACATTGAGACACTGAGACACAGAGACTCTGAAACACTGAGACATTGAGACACTGAGACACTGAGACATTGAGACACTAAGACACTGAGGCACTGAGACACTGAGACACAGAGACAGAGAGACACAGAGACACTGAGACTCTGACACACTGAGACACAGAGACACTGAGAGACAGAGACACAGAGAAACTGAGACACAGCGACACTGAAGCACAGAGACATTGAGACACTGAGACTCTGAGACACAGAGACACAGTGACATTGAGACACTGAGACATTGAGGCACAGAGACACTGATACACTGAGACATTGAGGCACTGTGGCACTGAGACACAGAGACACAGAGACACTGAGACACAGAGACACTGAGACTCTGAGACACAGAGACACTGAGACAAAGAGACACTGAGACAAGGAGACACAGAGACACAAAGGCACAAAGACATTGAGACTCTGACACACTGAGAAACAGAGACACTGAGACTCTGAGACACAGAGACACTGATACACAGACACATAGAGACACAGAGACATTGAGATTCTGAGACACTGAGACACAGAGACACTGAGACACTGAGACACAGAGACTCTGAGAACTGAGACACAGACACACAGAGACACTGAGACACTGAGACACAGAGACTCTGAGACACTGAGACTATGAGACACTGAGACGCAGAGATACAGAGACACAGAGACACTGAGACACTGAGACTCTGAGACACAGAGACACTGAGGCACAGAGACACAGAGACACAGAGACTCTGAGACACTGACACCTTGAGACACTGAGACACAGAGACAAAGAGACACTGAGACACTGAGACACAGAGACACAGGGACACTAAGACACAGAGACACTGAGACTCTGAGACACAGAGACGCTGAGACACTGAGACACAGAGACACTGAGACACTGAGACACAGAGATACTGAGACACTGAGACACAGAGACACAGAGAAACAGAGACACTGAGATTCTGAGACACTGACACACAGAGACACTGAGACACTGACACACAGAGACTCTGAGAACTGGGACACAGACACACAGAGACACTGAGACACTGAGACACAGAGACTCTGAGACACTGAGACTATGAGACACTGAGACGCAGAGACACACAGACACAGAGACACTGAGACACAGAGACACTGAGACACAGAGACTCTGAGACACTGACACCCTGAGACACTGAGACACAGAGACACAGTGACACAGAGACACTGAGACACTAAGACACAGAGACACAGGGACACTGAGACACAGAGACACTGAAACTCTGAGACACAGAGACGCTGAGACACTGACACACAGAGACACTGAGATACTGAGACACACAGATACTGAGACACTGAGACACAGGGACACAGGGACCCTGACACACTGAGACACAGAGACACTGAGACTCTGAGACACTCAGACAAAGAGACACAGAGACACTGAGACTCAGAGACACAGAGACACAGAGACACTGAGACACTGAGACACAGAGACTCTGAGACTCTGAGACACTGAGACACAGAGACACAGAGCCACAGAGACTCTGAGACACTGAGACACAGAGACACTGAGACGCAGAGACGCAGAGACTCTGAGACACTGAGACACAGAGACTCTGAGACACTGAGACACAGAGACATTGAAACACTGAGACACTGAGACACAGAGACAATGAGACACTGAGACATTGAGACACTGAGACTCTGAGACATTGAGACACTGAGACACAGAGACACAGAGACATTGAGACACTGAGACACAGAGACACAGACGCATTGAGACAATGAAACACAGAGACACAGATGCGCTGAGAAACAGAGACACTGAGATACAGAGACATTGAGACATTGAGACACAGAGACACAAAGACACTGAGACAAGGAGACACAGAGACACATAGACTCTGACACACTGAGGCACAGAGACACAGAGACACTGAGACACAGAGACTCAGAGAAGCTGAGACACTGAGACACTGAGACTCTGAGACACAGAGACAATGTGACACAGAGACACTGAGACACTGAGACACAGAGACACTGAGACACAGAGACACAGAGATACTGAGACACAGAGACACAGAGACTCTGAGACACAGAGACACAGAGACACTGAGACTCTGAGATACTCAGACACGGAGACACAGAGACACAGAGGCACAGAGACACTGAGACAAAGAGAAACTGCGACACAGATACACTGAGACTCTGAGACACAGAGTCACAGAGACACAGAGATACAGAGACACTGAGACACAGAGACACTGAGACTCTGAGACACTGAGACACAGAGGCACAGAGACACAGAGAATCTGAGACACTGAGACACAGAGACCCTGAGACTTAGAGACGCAGAGACTCTGAGATACTGAGACACTGAGACTCTGAGACACTGATACACAGAGACACTGAGACACCGAGACATTGAGACACTGAATCACTGAGACACTGAGACACTGAGACATTGAGACACTGACACACTGAGACACTGAGACACAGAGGCTCTGAAACACTGAGACATTGAGACACTGAGACACTGAGACATTGGGACACTGAGACATTGAGACACTGAGACACTGAGGCACTGAGACACTGAGACACAGAGACACAGAGACACTGAGACTCTGACACACTGAGACAAAGAGACACTGAGACTCTGACACACAGAGACACAGAGACACTGAGACACAGAGACACAGAGAAACTGAGACACAGACACACAGAGACATTGAGACACTGAGACAAAGAGACACTGAGACAAGGAGAAACAGAGACACAGAGACACTGAGACTCTGACACACTGAGAAACAGAGACACTGAGACTCTGAGACACAGAGACACAGAGACACTGAGACACAGAGACATAGAGACACAGAGACATTGAGACACTGAGACCCTGAGACACAGAGACACAGAGACACAGAGACTCTGAGACACTGAGACACAGAGACTATGAGACACAGAGACATTGAGACACTGAGACAAAGAGACACTGAGACAAGGAGAAACAGAGACACAGAGACACTGAGACTCTGACACACTGAGAAACAGAGACACTGAGACTCTGAGACACAGAGACACAGAGACACTGAGACACAGAGACACAGAGACATAGAGACACAGAGACATTGAGACACTGAGACCCTGAGACACAGAGACACAGAGACACAGAGACTCTGAGACACTGAGACACTGAGACACTGGGACACAGAGACACAGAGACTCTGAGAAACTTAGACACAGACACTGAGACGCAGAGACACGGAGGCACTGAGACACAGAGACTCTGAGACTCTGAGAAACTGAGGCACTGAGACTCTGAGACACTGAGACACTGAGTCAGAGACAGTGAGATACAGAGGCTCGGGGGCACTGAGACACTGTGGCACTGGGGCACTGACACACTGAGTCACTGAGACACAGAGAGAATGAGACACTGACACACTGAAACACAGAAACTCTGTGACACGGAGACACTGTGGCACTGAGGCACTGAGACACTGAGACCCTGAGCCACTGAGGCACTGAGACACAGGGACTCTGTGACACTGAGAGTCTGTGGCACTGAGTCACTGAGACACTGAGACACAGAGGGACCGAGACACAGAGACTCTGAGACACGAAGACACAGAGACACAGAGACGCAGAGACTCAGAGACACTGAGACTCTGAGACACTGAGACACTGAGACACAGATACACAGAGACTCTGAGACACCGAGACATTGAGACACTGAGTCACGGAGACACTGAGACATTGAGACACTGAGACACTGAGACATTGAGGCACTGTGGCACTGAGACACTGAGACACAGAGATACATAGACACTGAGACACAGAGACGCAGAGACTCTGAGACACTGAGACACAGAGACACTGAGATTCTGAGACACTGAGACACAGAGACACTGAAACACTGAGACACAGAGACAATGAGACAATGAGACACTAAGACATTGAGACACTGAGACTCTGAGACATTGAGACACTGAGACACGGAGACACAGAGACATTGAGACACTGAGACACAGAGACACAGAGACATAGGGACACAGAAGCATTGAGACACTGAAACACAGAGACACAGAGGCGCTGAGAAACAGAGACACTGAGACACAGAGACATTGAGACATTGAGACACAGAGACCCAAAGACACTGAGACAAGGAGACACAGAGACACAGAGACACATAGACTCTGACACACTGAGGCACAGAGACACAGAGACACTGAGACACTGAGACACAGAGACTCTGAGACGCAGAGACCCTGTGACACAGAGACACTGAGACACTGAGACACAGAGACACTGAGACACAGAGACACAGAGATACTGAGACACAGAGACACAGAGATACTGAGACACAGAGACACAGAGACTCTGAGACTCTGAGACTCTGAGACGCAGAGACTCTGAGACTCTGAGACGCAGAGACACTGAGACTCTGAGATACTCAGACACGGAGACACAGAGACACAGAGGCACAGAGACACTGAGACAAAGAGACACTGAGACACAGAGACACTGAGACTCTGAGACACAGAGTCACAGAGACACAGAGATACAGAGACACTGAGACACAGAGACTATGAGACTCTGAGACACTGAGACTCTGAGACACTGAGACACTGATACACAGAGACTCTGAGACACCAAGACGTTGAGACACTGAATCACTGAGACACTGATACACTGAGACATTGAGACACTGATACACTGAGACACTGAGACACTGAGACATTGGGACACTGAGACATTGAGACACTGAGACACTGAGGCACTGAGACACTGAGACACAGAGACACAGAGACACTGAGACTCTGACACACTGAGACAAAGAGACACTGAGACTCTGACACACAGAGACATAGAGACACAGAGACACAGAGAAACTGAGACACAGAGACATTGAGACACTGAGACAAAGAGACACTGAGACAAGGAGACACAGAGACACAAAGACACTGAGACTCTGACATACTGAGACACAGAGACTCTGAGACACAGAGATACAGAGAAACTGAGACACAGCGACACAGAGACATTGAGACACTGAGACAAGGAGACACTGAGGCACAGCGACACAGAGACATTGAGACACTGAGACAAGGAGACACTGAGAAACAGAGACACTGAGACTCTGAGACACTGAGACACAGAGACACTGAGACACAGAGACATAGAGACTCAGAGACATTGAGACACTGAGACCCTGAGACACAGAGACACTGAGACACAGAGACACAGACACTGAGACTCAGAGATGCTGAGACACAGACACTGAGACACTGACACACAGAGACACAGAGACAGAGAGACACCGAGACTCTGAGACTCTGAGACACTGAGACACAGAAACACAGAGACACTGAGAATCTGAGACACTGAGACACTGAGACTCTGAGACACCGAGACACAGAGACACAGAGAATCTGAGACACTGAGACACTGAGACACAGAGACACTGAGACACTGAGACACTGAGACTCTGAGACACTGAGACACTGAGACACAGTGACACTGAGACACAGAGATTCTGAGACACTGAGGCTCTGAGACACTGGGACACAGAGACACTGAGACACGGAGACACAGCGACACTGAGTCACTGTGACTCTGAGACACTGAGACACTGAGACACAGAGACACGGTGACACTGAGACACAGAGACACCGAGACACAGAGGCACTGAGACTCTGAGACACTGAGACACATAGACACAGAGACACTGAGTCACTGATACACTGAGACTCTGAGACACTGAGACAAGGAGACACACAGACATAGAGACAATTAGACTGCTAGACGCTGAGACACTGAGACACTGAGGCACTGAGACAGGGAGACACAGAGACGCTGAGACACAGAGACGCAGAGACACAGAGACACTTAGACTCTTAGACACTGAGACACAGAAACACAGAGACACTGAGACTCTGAGACATAGAGAATCCGAGACACTGAGACACTGCGTCTCTGAGACACTTAGAAACTGAGACTCTGAGACACTGAGAATCCGAGACACTGAGATAATGCGTCTCTGAGACACGTAGAAAGTGAGACTCTGAGACTCTGAGACACTGAGACACAGAGACACAGAGACACTGAGACACTGAGACACTGAGACTCTGAGACACTGAGACACAGAGACACTGAGACACTGAGACACTGAGACTCTGAGACACTGAGACACAGAGACACAGAGACACAGAGACACTGAGACTCTGAGACTCTGAGACACTGAGACACAGAGACACTGAGACAGGGAGACACAGAGACGCTGAGACACAGAGACGCAGAGACACAGAGACACTGAGACACAGAGACACTATGACTCTGAGACACAGAGACTCAGAGACACTGAGACACTGAGACACAGAGACACTGCGACTCTGAGACTCTGAGACACTGAGACACAGAGACACTGAGAAACTGAGACACAGAGACACAGAGACACTGAGACGCTGAGACACTGAGACTCTGAGACACTGAGACACTGAGGCTCGGAGACACAGAGACACAGAGGCACTGAGACTCTGAGACACTAAGACACTGAGACTCTGAGACAACGAGACACAGAAACACAGAGACACTGAGACTCTGAGACACTGAGAATCCGAGACACTGAGACACTGCGTCTCTGAGACACTTAGAAACTGAGACTCTGAGACACTGAGAATCCGAGACACTGAGACAATGCATCTCTGAGACACGTAGAAACTGAGACTCTGAGACTCTGAGACTCTGAGACACTGAGACACTGAGACGCAGAGACAGTGAGACACTGAGACTCTGAGACACTGAGACACAGTGATAGTGAGACACTGAGTCCCTGAGACACTGAGACTCTGAGACACTGAGACTCTGAGACACTGAGACACAGAGACACACAGACATAGAGACAATTAGACTCCTAGACACTGAGACACAGAGACACTGAGGCACTGAGACAGGGAGACACAGAGACGCTGAGACACAGAGACGCAGAGGCACAGAGACACTTAGACTCTGAGACACTGAGACACAGAGACACAGAGACACTGAGACTCTGAGACACTGAGAATCCGAGACACTGAGACACAGCGTCTCTGAGACACGTAGAAAGTGAGACTCTCAGACTCTGAGACATTGAGACACTGAGACACAGAGACACAGAGACACAGAGACACTGAGACTCTGAGACACTGAGACTCTGAGACACTGAGACACTGCAAATCTGAGACTCTGTGACAATGAGAGACAGAGGCACTGAGACACAGAGACACCGAGACACTGTGACACAGAGACACTGAGACTCAGAGACACTGAGACACAGAGACACTATGACTCTGAGACACAGAGACACTATGACTCTGAGACACAGAGACACTGAGACACTGAGACACTGAGACACTGAGACACTGAGACTCTGAGACACTGAGACACAGAGACACTGAGAAACTGAGACACAGAGACACAGAGACACTGAGACTCTGAGACACTGAGACACAGAGACACTGAGACACTGAGGCTCGGAGACACAGAGACACAGAGACACAGAGACTCTGAGACATTGAGACACTGATTTTCTGAGACACTGAGACACTTAGGCACAGAGACTCTGAGACAAAGAGACACTGAGACACAGAGGCACTGAGACACAGAGACACTAAGACGCTGAGACACAGAGACAGAGAGACACTGAGACACATCGACACAGAGACACAGAGACACTGAGACACAGAGACACTGAGACTCAGAGACACTGAGACACAGAGACACTATGACTCTGAGACACAGAGACACTGAGACACTGAGACACTGAGACACTGAGACACAGAGACACTGAGACACTGAGACTCTGAGACTCTGAGACACTGAGACACAGAGACACTGAGAAACTGAGACACAGAGACACAGAGACACTGAGACTCTGAGACACAGAGACACAGATACACAGAGACACCGAGACTCTGAGACATTGAGACACTGATTTTCTGAGACACTGAGACACTTAGGCACAGAGACTCTGAGACAAAGAGACACTGAGACACAGAGGCACTGAGACACAGAGACACTAAGACGCTGAGACACAGAGACAGAGAGACACTGAGACACATCGACACAGAGACACAGAGACACTGAGACACAGAGACAAAGAGACACTGAGACAAAGAGACACTGAGACACAGAGACACTGAGACTCTGAGACACTGAGACACTGAGACACAGACACTGAGACTCAGAGACGCTGAGACACAGACACTGAGACACTGACACACTGAGACACAGAGACACTGAGACTCTGAGACACTGAGACACTGAGACACTGAGACACAGAGACACTGAGAGACTGAGAATCTGAGACACTGAGACACTGAGACACAGTGACACTGAGACACAGAGACTCTGAGACCCTGAGACACCGAGACACAGAGACACTGGCACACTGAGACACAGAGACACTGAGACTCTGAGACAGTGCGACACTGAGACACAGAGACACTGAGACACAGAGACACTGAGACACTGAGACTCTGAGACTCTGAGACACAGATACAGAGACACAGAGACACTGAGACACAGAGACACTGAGACTCTGAGACTCTGAGACACTGAGACACTGAGAAACTGTGACACAGAGACACAGAGACACTGAGACTCTGAAACACTGAGACACTGAGGCTCGGAGACACAGAGACACAGAGTCACAGAGGCACTGAGACTCTGAGACACTAAGACACTGAGACTCTGAGACAACGAGACACTGAGACACTGAGACACAGAGACACTGAGACGCTGAGACACTGAGACGCTGAGACACAGAGACACAGATACACAGAGATACCGAGACTCTGAGACATTGAGACACTGATTTTCTGAGACACTGAGACACAGAGACCCTTAGACACAGAGACTCTGAGACAAAGAGACACTGAGACACAGAGACACTGAGACACAGAGACACTAAGACGCTGAGGCACAGAGACAGAGAGACACTGAGACACTGAGACACAGAGACACAGAGACACTGAGACTCAAAGACGCTGAGACACTGAGACACTGACACACTGAGACACAGAGACACTGAGACACAGATACACAGAGATACCGAGACTCTGAGACATTGAGAAACTGATTTTCTGAGACACTGAGACACAGAGACACTGAGACACTGAGACTCTGAGACACTGAGACTCTGAGACACTGAGACACAGAGACACAGAGACACTGAGACACAGAGACGCTGAGAATCTGAGACACTGAGACACTGAGACTCTGAGACGCTGAGACACAGAGACACAGAACACTGAGAATCTGAGACACTGAGACACTGAGACTCTGAGAAACTGAGACACAGAGACACTGAGACACAGAGACACTGAGAATCTGAGACACTGAGACACAGAGACACTGAGACACTGAGACACAGTGACACTGAGACACTGAGACTCTGAGACACTGAGACACAGAGACACTGAGACACAGAGACACTGAGAATCTGAGACACTGAGACACTGAGACACAGAGACACTGAGACACTGAGACACTGAGACACTGAGAATCTGAGACACTGAGACACTGAGACACAGAGACACTGAGACACTGAGACACAGTGACACTGAGACACTGAGACTCTGAGACACTGAGACACAGAGACACAGAGACACTGAGACACAGAACACTGAGAATCTGAGACACTGAGACACTGAGACTCTGAGAAACTGAGACACAGAGACACAGTGACACTGAGACACTGAGACTCTGAGACACTGAGACACAGAGACACTGAGACACTGAGACACAGAGACACTGAGAATCTGAGACACTGAGACACTGAGACTCAGAAACACTGAGACACTGAGACACAGTGACACTGAGACACTGAGACTCTGAGACACTGAGACACAGAGACACTGAGACACTGAGACACAGAGACACTGAGAATCTGAGACACTGAGACACTGAGACACAGAGACACCGAGACACAGAGACACTGAGACACTGAGACGCTGAGACACAGAGACACAGAGACACTGAGACACAGAGACACTGAGAATCTGAGACACTGAGACACAGAGACACTGAGACACTGAGACACAGAGACACTGAGAATCTGAGACACTGAGACACTGAGACACAGAGACACTGAGACACTGAGACACTGAGAATCTGAGACACTGAGACACTGAGACACAGAGACACTGAGACACTGAGACACAGTGACACTGAGACACTGAGACTCTGAGACACTGAGACACAGAGACACTGAGACACTGAGACACAGAGACACTGAGAATCTGAGACACTGAGACACTGAGACACAGAGACACCGAGACACAGAGACACTGAGACACTGAGACGCTGAGACACAGAGACACAGAGACACTGAGACACAGAACACTGAGAATCTGAGACACTGAGACACTGAGACTCTGAGAAACTGAGACACAGAGACACTGAGACACAGAGACACTGAGAATCTGAGACACTGAGACACTGAGACACAGAGACACTGAGACACTGAGACACAGTGACACTGAGACACTGAGACTCTGAGACACTGAGACACAGAGACACTGAGACACTGAGACACTGAGAATCTGAGACACTGAGACACTGAGACACAGAGACACCGAGACACAGAGACACAGAGACACTGAGACACTGAGACACTGAGACATAGAGACACACTGACGCTGAGACACTGTGACTGTCAGACACTGAGACACTGAGACACAGAGACACCGAGACACAGAGACGCTGAGACACTGAGACACAGAGACACGGTGACACTGAGACACAGAGACACCGAGACACAGAGACACAGAGGCACTGAGACTCTGAGACACTGAGACACATAGACACAGAGACACTGAGTTACTGAGACACTGAGACTCTGAGACACTGAGACAAGGAGACACACAGACATAGAGACAATTAGACTCCTAGACACTGAGACACAGAGACACTGAGACACTGAGACTCTGAGACACAGAGACACTGAGACAGGGAGACACAGAGACGCTGAGACACAGAGACGCAGAGACGCAGAGACGCAGAGACACTTAGACTCTGAGACACTGAGACACAGAAACACAGAGACACTGAGACTCTGAGACACTGAGAATCCGAGACACTGAGACACTGCGTCTCTGAGACACTTAGAAACTGAGACTCTGAGACACTGAGAATCCGAGACACTGAGACAATGCATCTCTGAGACACGTAGAAACTGAGACTCTGAGACTCTGAGACTCTGAGACACTGAGACACTGAGACGCAGAGACAGTGAGACACTGAGACTCTGAGACACTGAGACACAGTGATAGTGAGACACTGAGTCCCTGAGACACTGAGACTCTGAGACACTGAGACTCTGAGACACTGAGACACAGAGACACACAGACATAGAGACAATTAGACTCCTAGACACTGAGACACAGAGACACTGAGGCACTGAGACAGGGAGACACAGAGACGCTGAGACACAGAGACGCAGAGGCACAGAGACACTTAGACTCTGAGACACTGAGACACAGAGACACAGAGACACTGAGACTCTGAGACACTGAGAATCCGAGACACTGAGACACAGCGTCTCTGAGACACGTAGAAAGTGAGACTCTCAGACTCTGAGACATTGAGACACTGAGACACAGAGACACAGAGACACAGAGACACTGAGACTCTGAGACACTGAGACTCTGAGACACTGAGACACTGCAAATCTGAGACTCTGTGACAATGAGAGACAGAGGCACTGAGACACAGAGACACCGAGACACTGTGACACAGAGACACTGAGACTCAGAGACACTGAGACACAGAGACACTATGACTCTGAGACACAGAGACACTATGACTCTGAGACACAGAGACACTGAGACACTGAGACACAGAGACACTGAGACTCTGAGACTCTGAGACTCTGAGAAACTGAGACACAGAGACACTGAGAAACTGAGACACAGAGACACTGAGACTCTGAGACACTGAGACACAGAGACACTGAGACACTGAGGCTCGGAGACACAGAGACACAGAGACACAGAGGCACTGAGACTCTGAGACACTAAGGCACTGAGACTCTGAGACAACGAGACACTGAGACAAAGAGACACTGAGACACAGAGACACTGAGACGCTGAGACACAGAGACACAGATACACAGAGACACCGAGACTCTGAGACATTGAGACACTGATTTTCTGAGACACTGAGACACTTAGGCACAGAGACTCTGAGACAAAGAGACACTGAGACACAGAGGCACTGAGACACAGAGACACTAAGACGCTGAGACACAGAGACAGAGAGACACTGAGACACATCGACACAGAGACACAGAGACACAGAGACACAGAGACAAAGAGACACTGAGACAAAGAGACACTGAGACACAGAGACACTGAGACTCTGAGACACTGAGACACTGAGACACAGACACTGAGACTCAGAGACGCTGAGACACAGACACTGAGACACTGACACACTGAGACACAGAGACACTGAGACTCTGAGACACTGAGACTCTGAGACACTGAGACACTGAGACACTGAGACACAGAGACACTGAGAGACTGAGAATCTGAGACACTGAGACACTGAGACACAGTGACACTGAGACACAGAGACTCTGAGACCCTGAGACACCGAGACACAGAGACACTGGCACACTGAGACACAGAGACACTGAGACTCTGAGACAGTGCGACACTGAGACACAGAGACACTGAGACACAGAGACACAGAGACACTGAGACTCTGAGACACTGAGACACTGAGACTCTGAGATTCTGAGACACAGACACAGAGACACAGAGACACTGAGACACTGAGACACAGTGACACTGAGACACTGAGACTCTGAGACACTGAGACACAGAGACACTGAGACACAGAGACACTGAGAATCTGAGACACTGAGTCACTGAGACACAGAGACACCGAGACACAGAGACACTGAGACACTGAGACACAGAGACATAGAGACACAGAGACGCTGAGACACTGTGACTCTGAGACACTGAGACACTGAGACACAGAGACACCGAGACACAGAGACACTGAGACACTGAGACACAGAGACACGGTGACACTGAGACACAGAGACACCGAGACACAGAGACACAGAGGCACTGAGACTCTGAGACACTGAGACACATAGACACAGAGACACTGAGTTACTGAGACACTGAGACTCTGAGACACTGAGACAAGGAGACACACAGACATAGAGACAATTAGACTCCTAGACACTGAGACACAGAGACACAGAGACACTGAGACACTGAGACTCTGAGACACAGAGACACTGAGACAGGGAGACACAGAGACGCTGAGACACAGAGACGCAGAGACGCAGAGACGCAGATACACTTAGACTCTGAGACACTGAGACACAGAAACACAGAGACACTGAGACTCTGAGACACTGAGAATCCGAGACACTGAGACACTGCGTCTCTGAGACACTTAGAAACTGAGACTCTGAGACACTGAGAATCCGAGACACTGAGACAATGCATCTCTGAGACACGTAGAAACTGAGACTCTGAGACTCTGAGACTCTGAGACACTGAGACACTGAGACGCAGAGACAGTGAGACACTGAGACTCTGAGACACTGAGACACAGTGATAGTGAGACACTGAGTCCCTGAGACACTGAGACTCTGAGACACTGAGACTCTGAGACACTGAGACACAGAGACACACAGACATAGAGACAATTAGACTCCTAGACACTGAGACACAGAGACACTGAGGCACTGAGACAGGGAGACACAGAGACGCTGAGACACAGAGACGCAGAGGCACAGAGACACTTAGACTCTGAGACACTGAGACACAGAGACACAGAGACACTGAGACTCTGAGACACTGAGAATCCGAGACACTGAGACACAGCGTCTCTGAGACACGTAGAAAGTGAGACTCTCAGACTCTGAGACATTGAGACACTGAGACACAGAGACACAGAGACACAGAGACACTGAGACTCTGAGACACTGAGACTCTGAGACACTGAGACACTGCAAATCTGAGACTCTGTGACAATGAGAGACAGAGGCACTGAGACACAGGGACACCGAGACACTGTGACACAGAGACACTGAGACTCAGAGACACTGAGACACAGAGACACTATGACTCTGAGACACAGAGACACTGAGACACTGAGACACTGAGACACAGAGACACTGAGACTCTGAGACTCTGAGACACTGAGACACAGAGACACTGAGAAACTGAGACACAGAGACACAGAGACACTGAGACTCTGAGACACTGAGACACAGAGACACTGAGACGCTGAGACACAGAGACACAGAGACACAGAGACTCTGAGACATTGAGACACTGATTTTCTGAGACACTGAGACACTTAGGCACAGAGACTCTGAGACAAAGAGACACAGAGACACTATGACTCTGAGACACAGAGACACTGAGACACTGAGACACTGAGACACTGAGACACTGAGACTCTGAGACACTGAGACACAGAGACACTGAGAAACTGAGACACAGAGACACAGAGACACTGAGACTCTGAGACACTGAGACACAGAGACACTGAGACACTGAGGCTCGGAGACACAGAGACACAGAGACACAGAGACTCTGAGACATTGAGACACTGATTTTCTGAGACACTGAGACACTTAGGCACAGAGACTCTGAGACAAAGAGACACTGAGACACAGAGGCACTGAGACACAGAGACACTGAGACACTGAGACTCTGAGACACTGAGACACAGAGACACTGAGACGCTGAGACACAGAGACACAGATACACAGAGACACCGAGACTCTGAGACATTGAGACACTGATTTTCTGAGACACTGAGACACTTAGGCACAGAGACTCTGAGACAAAGAGACACTGAGACACAGAGGCACTGAGACACAGAGACACTAAGACGCTGAGACACAGAGACAGAGAGACACTGAGACACATCGACACAGAGACACAGAGACACTGAGACACAGAGACAAAGAGACACTGAGACAAAGAGACACTGAGACACAGAGACACTGAGACTCTGAGACACTGAGACACTGAGACACAGACACTGAGACTCAGAGACGCTGAGACACTGACACACTGAGACACAGAGACACTGAGACTCTGAGACACTGAGACACTGAGACACTGAGACACAGAGACACTGAGAGACTGAGAATCTGAGACACTGAGACACTGAGACACAGTGACACTGAGACACAGAGACTCTGAGACCCTGAGACACCGAGACACAGAGACACTGGCACACTGAGACACAGAGACTCTGAGACTCTGAGACAGTGCGACACTGAGACACAGAGACACTGAGACACAGAGACACTGAGACTCTGAGACACTGAGACACTGAGACTCTGAGACTCTGAGACACAGACACAGAGACACAGAGACACTGAGACACAGAGACACTGAGACTCTGAGACTCTGAGACACTGAGACACAGAGACACTGAGAAACTGTGACACAGAGACACAGAGACACTGAGACTCTGAAACACTGAGACACTGAGGCTCGGAGACACAGAGACACAGAGTCACAGAGGCACTGAGACTCTGAGACACTGAGACACTGAGACTCTGAGACAACGAGACACTGAGACACTGAGACACAGAGACACTGAGAAGCTGAGACACAGAGACACAGATACACAGAGATACCGAGAATCTGAGACATTGAGACACTGATTTTCTGAGACACTGAGACACAGAGACACTGAGACACAGAGACACTAAGACTCTGAGACACAGAGACACTAAGACTCTGAGACACAGAGACACTGAGACACTGAGACACTGAGACTCTGAGACACTGAGACACTAAGACTCTGAGACACAGAGACACTGAGACACTGAGACACTGAGACTCTGAGACACTGAGACACTGAGACACAGAGACACAGATACACTGAGACTCAAAGACGCTGAGACACTGAGACACTGACACACTGTGGCACAGAGACACTGAGACACAGATACACAGAGATACCGAGACTCTGAGACATTGAGACACTGATTTTCTGTGACACTGAGACACAGAGACACTGAGACACTGAGACTCTGAGACACTGAGACTCTGAGACACTGAGACACAGAGACACAGAGACACTGAGACACAGAGACGCTGAGAATCTGAGACACTGAGACACTGAGACTCTGAGACACTGAGACTCTGAGACGCTGAGACACAGAGACACAGAGACACTGAGACACAGAGACACTGAGAATCTGAGACACTGAGACACTGAGACTCTGAGACACTGAGACACAGAGACACTGAGAATCTGAGACACTGAGACACTGAGACACAGAGACACTGAGACACTGAGACACAGTGACACTGAGACACTGAGACTGTGAGACACTGAGACACAGAGACACTGAGACACAGAGACACTGAGAATCTGAGACACTGAGACACTGAGACACAGAGACACCGAGACACAGAGACACAGAGACACTGAGACACTGAGACACAGAGACACTGAGACATAGAGACACAGAGACGCTGAGGCACTGTGACTGTGAGACACTGAGACACTGCGACACAGAGACACCGAGACACAGAGACACTGAGACACTGAGACACTGAGAATCTGAGACACTGAGACACTGAGACTCTGAGACACTGAGACACAGAGACACTGAGAATCCGAGACACTGAGACACTGAGACACAGAGACACTGAGACACTGAGACACAGTGACACTGAGACACAGAGATTCTGAGACACTGAGACTCCGAGACACTGGGACACAGAGACACTGAGACACAGAGACACAGAGACACTGAGACACTGTGACTCTGAGACACTGAGACACAGAGACACTGAGACACTGAGACACTGAGACTCTGAGACACTGAGACTCTGAGACACAGTGGCACTGAGACACAGAGATTCTGAGACACTGAGACTCTGAGACACTGAGACTCTGAGACACAGAGACACAGAGACACTGAGACACAGAGACACTGAGACTCTGAGACTCTGAGACACTGAGACACTGAGACACAGAGAAACTGTGACACAGAGACACAGAGACACTGAGGCTCTGAAACACTGAGACACTGAGGCTCGGAGACACAGAGACACAGAGACACAGAGGCACTGAGACTCTGAGACACTAAGACACTGAGACTCTGAGACAACGAGACACTGAGACACAGAGACACTGAGACACAGAGACACTGAGACACAGAGACACTGAGACGCTGAGACACAGAGACACAGATACACAGAGACACCGGGACTCTGAGACATTGAGACACTGATTTTCTGAGACACTGAGACACAGAGACACTGAGACACTGAGACACAGAGACACTGAGACACTGAGACACTGAGACACTGAGACACTGAGACACTGAGACAGAGAGACACTGAGACACTGAGACAAAGAGACACTGAGACACAGAGACACTGAGACTCTGAGACACTGAGACACAGAGACACAGACACTGAGACTCAGAGACGCTGAGACACAGACACTGAGACACTGAGATACAGAGACACTGAGACTCTGGGACACTGAGACTCTGAGACACTGAGACACAGAGACACTGAGACACTGAGACACAGAGACACTGAGACTTAGAGATGCAGAGACTCTGAGACACTGAGACACTGAGACTCTGAGACACTGAGACACTGATACACAGAGACTCTGAGACACCAAGACATTGAGACACTGAATCACTGAGACACTGAGACACTGAGACATTGAGGCACTGACACACTGAGACACTGAGACACTGAGACATTGGGACACTGAGACATTGAGACACTGAGACACTGAGGCACTGAGACACTGAGACACAGAGACACAGAGACACTGAGACTCTGACACACTGAGACAAAGAGACACTGAGACTCTGACACACAGAGACACAGAGACACTGAGACACAGAGACACAGAGAAACTGAGACACAGAGACACAGAGACATTGAGACACTGAGACAAAGAGACACTGAGACAAGGAGACACAGAGACACAGAGACACTGAGACTCTGACATACTGAGACACAGAGACTCTGAGACACAGAGACACAGAGAAACTGAGACACAGCGACACAGAGACATTGAGACACTGAGACAAGGAGACACTGAGAAACAGAGACACTGAGACTCTGAGACACTGAGACACAGAGACACTGAGACACAGAGACATAGAGACTCAGAGACATTCAGACACTGAGACCCTGAGACACAGAGACACTGAGACACAGAGACACAGACACTGAGACTCAGAGATGCTGAGACACAGACACTGAGACACTGACACAGAGAGACACAGAGACACAGAGACACTGAGACTCTGAGACTCTGAGACACTGAGACACTGAGACACAGAGACACAGAGACACTGAGACTCAAAGACGCTGAGACACTGAGACACTGACACACTGAGGCACAGAGACACTGAGACACAGATACACAGAGATACCGAGACTCTGAGACATTGAGACACTGATTTTCTGAGACACTGAGACACAGAGACACTGAGACACTGAGACTCTGAGTCACTGAGACTCTGAGACACTGAGACACAGAGACACTGAGACACAGAGACGCTGAGAATCTGAGACACTGAGACTCTGAGACACTGAGACTCTGAGACGCTGAGACACAGAGACACAGAGACACTGAGACACAGAGACACTGAGAATCTGAGACACTGAGACACTGAGACTCTGAGACACTGAGACACAGAGACACTGAGACACAGAGACACTGAGAATCTGAGACACTGAGACACTGAGACACAGAGACACTGAGACACTGAGACACAGTGACACTGAGACACTGAGACTGTGAGACACTGACACACAGAGACACTGAGACACAGAGACACTGAGAATATGAGACACTGAGACACAGAGACACCGAGACACAGAGACACTGAGACACTGAGACACAGAGACACTGAGACATAGAGACACAGAGACGCTGAGGCACTGTGACTGTGAGACACTGAGACACTGAGACACAGAGACACCGAGACACAGAGACACTGAGACACTGAGACACAGAGACACTGAGAATCTGAGACACTGAGACACTGAGACTCTGAGACACTGAGACACAGAGACACTGAGAATCCGAGACACTGAGACACTGAGACACAGAGACACTGAGACACAGTGACACTGAGACACAGAGATTCTGAGACACTGAGACTCCGAGACACTGGGACACAGAGACACTGAGACACAGAGACACAGAGACACTGAGACACTGTGACTCTGAGACACTGAGACACAGAGACACTGAGACACTGAGACACTGAGACTCTGAGGCACTGAGACTCTGAGACACAGTGGCACTGAGACACAGAGATTCTGAGACACTGAGACTCTGAGACACTGAGACTCTGAGACACAGAGACACAGAGACACTGAGACACTGAGACACAGAGACACTGAGACTCTGAGACTCTGAGACACTGAGACACTGAGACACTGAGAAACTGTGACACAGAGACACAGAGACACTGAGGCTCTGAAACACTGAGACACTGAGGCTCGGAGACACAGAGACACAGAGACACAGAGGCACTGAGACTCTGAGACACTAAGACACTGAGACTCTGAGACAACGAGACACTGAGATACAGAGACACTGAGACACAGAGACACTGAGACACAGAGACACTGAGACGCTGAGACACAGAGACACAGAGACACCGAGACTCTGAGACATTGAGACACTGATTTTCTGAGACACTGAGACACTGAGACACAGAGACAGAGAGACACTGAGACACTGAGACAAAGAGACACTGAGACACAGAGACACTGAGACTCTGAGACACTGAGACACAGAGACACTGAGACTCTGGGACACTGAGACTCTGAGACACTGAGACACAGAGACACTGAGACACTGAGACACAGAGACACTGAGACTTAGAGATGCAGAGACTCTGAGACACTGAGACACTGAGACTCTGAGACACTGAGACACTGATACACAGAGACTCTGAGACACCAAGACATTGAGACACTGAATCACTGAGACACTGAGACACTGAGACATTGAGGCACTGACACACTGAGACACTGAGACACTGAGACATTGGGACACTGAGACATTGAGACACTGAGACACTGAGGCACTGAGACACTGAGACACAGAGACACAGAGACACTGAGACTCTGACACACTGAGACAAAGAGACACTGAGACTCTGACACACAGAGACACAGAGACACTGAGACACAGAGACACAGAGAAACTGAGACACAGAGACACAGAGACATTGAGACACTGAGACAAAGAGACACTGAGACAAGGAGACGCAGAGACACAGAGACACTGAGACTCTGACATACTGAGACACAGAGACTCTGAGACACAGAGACACAGAGAAACTGAGACACAGCGACACAGAGACATTGAGACACTGAGACAAGGAGACACTGAGAAACAGAGACACTGAGACTCTGAGACACTGAGACACAGAGACACTGAGACACAGAGACATAGAGACTCAGAGACATTCAGACACTGAGACCCTGAGACACAGAGACACTGAGACACAGAGACACAGACACTGAGACTCAGAGATGCTGAGACACAGACACTGAGACACTGACACAGAGAGACACAGAGACACAGAGACACTGAGACTCTGAGACTCTGAGACACTGAGACACAGAGACACTGAGACACAGAGACACTGAGAATCTGAGACACTGAGACACAGAGACACTAAGACACTGAGACTCTGAGACACTGAGACATTGAGTCACAGTGACACTGAGACACAGAGATTCTGAGACACTGAGGCTCTGAGACACTGGGACACAGAGACACTGAGACACGGAGACTCAGCGACACTGAGACACTGTGACTCTGAGACACTGAGACTCTGAGACACAGAGACACGGAGACACGGTGACACTGAGACACAGAGACACCGAGACACAGAGGCACTGAGACTCTGAGACACTGAGACACATAGACACAGAGACACTGAGTCACTGAGACACTGAGACTCTGAGACACTGAGACAAGGAGACACACAGACAAAGAGACAATTAGACTGCTAGACGCTGAGACACTGAGGCACTGAGACAGGGAGACACAGAGACGCTGAGACACAGAGACGCAGAGACACAGAGACACTTAGACTCTTAGACACTGAGACACAGAAACACAGAGACACTGAGACTCTGAGACACTGAGAATCCGAGACACTGAGACACTGCGTCTCTGAGACACTTAGAAACTGAGACTCTGAGACACTGAGAATCCGAGACACTGAGATAATGCGTCTCTGAGACACGTAGAAAGTGAGACTCTGAGACTCTGAGACACTGAGACACTGAGACACAGAGACACAGAGACACTGGGACTCTGAGACACTGAGACACTGAGACTCTGAGACACTGAGACACAGAGACGCAGAGACACAGAGACACTGAGACTCTGAGACACTGAGACACAGAGACACTGAGACAGGGAGACACAGAGACGCTGAGACACAGAGACGCAGAGACACAGAGACACTTAGACTCTGAGACACTGAGACACAGAAACACAGAGACACTGAGACTCTGAGACACTGAGAATCCGAGACACTGAGACACTGCGTCTCTGAGACACTTAGAAACTGAGACTCTGAGACACTGAGAATCCGAGACACTGAGACAATGCGTCTCTGAGACACGTAGAAAGTGAGACTCTGAGACTCTGAGACAGTGAGACACTGAGACACAGAGACACTGAGACTCTGAGACACTGAGACTCTGAGACACTGAGACACTGAGACACTGAGACTCTGAGACACTGAGAATCTGAGACTCTGTGACACTGAGAGACAGAGGCACTGAGACACAGAGACACCGAGACACTGTGACACAGAGACACTGAGACTCAGAGACACTGAGACACAGAGACACTATGACTCTGAGGCACAGAGACACAGAGACACTGAGACACTGAGACACAGAAACACTGAGACTCTGAGACTCTGAGACACTGAGACACAGAGACACTGAGAAACTGAGACACAGAGACACAGAGACAATGAGACTCTGAGACACTGAGACACAGAGACACTGAGACACTGAGGCTCGGAGACACAGAGACACAGAGGCACTGACACTCTGAGACACTAAGACACTGAGACTCTGAGACAACGAGACACTGAGACACAGAGACACTGAGACACAGAGACACTGAGACGCTGAGACACAGAGACACAGATACACAGAGACACCGAGACTCTGAGACATTGAGACACTGATTTTCTGAGACACTGAGACACAGAGACACTTAGGCACAGAGACTCTGAGACAAAGAGACACTGAGACACAGAGACACTGAGACACAGAGACACTAAGACGCTGAGACACAGAGACAGAGAGACACTGAGACACTGAGACACATCGACACAGAGACACTGAGACACAGAGACAAAGAGACACAGAGACACAGAGACACTGAGACTCTGAGACACTGAGACACTGAGACACAGAGACACAGACACTGTGACTCAGAGACGCTGAGACACAGACACTGAGACACTGACACGCTGAGACACAGAGACACTGAGACTCTGAGACACTGAGACTCTGAGACACTGAGACACAGAGACACTGAGACACTGAGACACAGAGACACTGAGAATCTGAGACACTGAGACACTGAGACACAGTGACACTGAGGCAGAGACTCTGAGACCCTGAGACACTGAGACACAGAGACACTGACACACTGAGACACAGAGACACAGAGACACTGAGACTCTGAGACTCTGAGACAGTGCGACACTGAGACCCAGAGACACTGAGACACAGAGACACTGAGACACTGAGACCCAGAGACACTGAGACTCTGAGACACTGAGACACAGAGACACAGAGACACTGAGACACTGAGACTCTGAGACTCTGAGACACTGAGACACAGAGACACTGAGAAACTGTGACACAGAGACACAGAGACACTGAGACTCTGAGACACTGAGACTCTGAGACACTGAGAATCCGAGACACTGAGACACAGCGTCTCTGAGACACGTAGATAGTGAGACTCTGACACTCTGAGACACTGAGACACTGAGACACAGAGACACAGAGACACTGAGACACTGCAAATCTGAGACTCTGTGACACTGAGAGACAGAGACACTGAGACACAGAGACACCGAGACACTGTGACACAGAGACACTGAGACTCTGAGACTCTGAGACACTGAGACACAGAGACACTGAGAAACTGTGACACAGAGACACAGAGACACTGAGACTCTGAGACACTGAGACACAGAGACACTGAGACACTGAGGCTCGGAGACACAGAGACACAGAGACACAGAGGCACTGAGACTCTGAGACACTAAGACACTGAGACTCTGAGACAACGAGACACTGAGACACAGAGACACTGAGACACAGAGACACTGAGACGCTGAGACACAGAGACACAGATACACAGAGATACCGAGACTCTGAGACATTGAGGCACTGATTTTCTGAGACACTGAGACACAGAGACACTTAGACACAGAGACTCTCAGACAACGAGACACTGAGACACAGAGACACAGAGACAATAAGACGCTGAGACACAGAGACAGAGAGACACTGAGAACCTGAGACACTGAGACACTGAGACACAGAGACAAAGAGACACTGAGACACAGAGACACTGAGACTATGAGACACTGAGACACTGAGACACAGAGACACAGACACTGAGACTCAGAGACGCTGAGACACAGACACTGAGACACTGAGACTCTGAGACTCTGAGACACTGAGACACTGAGATACTGAGACACTGAGACACTGAGACACTGAGACTCTGAGACACTGAGACACTGAGACACAGAGATTCTGAGACACTGAGGCTCTGAGACACTGGGACACAGAGACACTGAGACACAGAGACACAGAGACACTGTGACTCTGAGACACTGTGACTCTGAGACACTGAGACACTGAGACACAGAGACACGGTGACACTGAGACACAGAGACACCGAGACACAGAGACACAGAGGCACTGAGACTCTGAGACACTGAGGCACATAGACACAGAGACACTGAGTCACTGAGAAACTGAGACTCTGAGACACTGAGACAAGGAGACACACAGACATAGAGACAATTAGACTCCTAGACACTGAGACACAGAGACACTGAGACACTGAGACTCTGAGACACAGAGACACTGAGACAGGGAGACACAGAGACGCTGAGACACAGAGACGCAGAGACGCAGAGACACAGAGACACTTAGACTCTGAGACACTGAGACACAGAAACACAGAGACACTGAGACTCTGAGACACTGAGAATCCGAGACACTGAGACACTGCGTCTCTGAGACACTTAGAAACTGAGACTCTGAGACACTGAGAATCCGAGACACTGAGACAATGCATCTCTGAGACACGTAGAAACTGAGACTCTGAGACTCTGAGACTCTGAGACACTGAGACACTGAGACGCAGAGACAGTGAGACACTGAGACACTGAGACACAGTGATAGTGAGACACTGAGTCCCTGAGACACTGAGACTCTGAGACACTGAGACTCTGAGACACTGAGACACAGAGACACACAGACATAGAGACAATTAGACTCCTAGACACTGAGACACAGAGACACTGAGGCACTGAGACATGGAGACACAGAGACGCTGAGACACAGAGACGCAGAGACACAGAGACACTTAGACTCTGAGACACTGAGACACAGAGACACTGAGACTCTGAGACACTGAGAATCCGAGACACTGAGACACAGCGTCTCTGAGACACGTAGAAAGTGAGACTCTCAGACTCTGAGACATTGAGACACTGAGACACAGAGACACAGAGACACAGAGACACTGAGACTCTGAGACACTGAGAATCCGAGACACTGAGACACAGCGTCTCTGAGACACGTAGATAGTGAGACTCTGACACTCTGAGACACTGAGACACTGAGACACAGAGACACAGAGACACTGAGACTCTGAGACACTGAGACACTGAGACACTGAGACACTGCAAATCTGAGACTCTGTGACACTGAGAGACAGAGACACTGAGACACAGAGACACCGAGACACTGTGACACAGAGACACTGAGACTCAGAGACACTGAGACACAGAGACACTATGACTCTGAGACACAGAGACACTGAGACACAGAGACACTGAGACACTGACACTCTGAGACTCTGAGACACTGAGACACAGAGACACTGAGAAACTGAGACACAGAGACACAGAGACACTGAGACTCTGAGACACTGAGACACAGAGACACTGAGACACTGAGGCTCGGAGACACAGAGACACAGAGACACAGAGACACAGAGGCACTGAGACTCTGAGACACTAAGGCACTGAGACTCTGAGACAACGAGACACTGAGACAAAGAGACACTGAGACACAGAGACACTGAGACACTGAGACGCTGAGACACAGAGACACAGATACACAGAGACACCGAGACTCTGAGACATTGAGACACTGATTTTCTGAGACACTGAGACACTTAGGCACAGAGACTCTGAGACAAAGAGACACTGAGACACAGAGACACTGAGATAGAGAGACACTAAGATGCTGAGACACAGAGACAGAGAGACACTGAGACACTGAGACACATCGACACAGAGACACTGAGACACAGAGACAAAGAGACACTGAGACACAGAGACACTGAGACTCTGAGACACAGAGACACTGAGACACAGACACTGAGACTCAGAGACGCTGAGACACAGACACTGAGACACTGACACACTGAGACACAGAGACACTGAGACTCTGAGACACTGAGACTCTGAGACACTGAGACACTGAGACACTGAGACACTGAGACACTGAGACACTGAGAATCTGAGACACTGAGACACAGTGACACTGAGGCACAGAGACTCTGAGACCCTGAGACACTATGACACAGAGACACTGAGACACTGAGACACAGAGACACTGAGACTCTGAGACAGTGCGACACTGAGACCCAGAGACACTGAGACACAGAGACACTGAGACACTGAGACCCAGAGACACTGAGACTCTGAGACACTGAGACACAGAGACACAGAGACACAGAGACACTGAGACTCTGAGACTCTGAGACTCTGAGACACTGAGACACAGAGACACTGAGAAACTGTGACACAGAGACACAGAGACACTGAGACTCTGAGACACTGAGACACAGAGACACTGAGACACTGAGGCTCGGAGACACAGAGACACAGAGACACAGAGGCACTGAGACTCTGAGACACTAAGACACTGAGACTCTGAGACAACGAGACACTGAGACACAGAGACACTGAGACACAGAGACACTGAGACGCTGAGACACAGAGACACAGATACACAGAGATACCGAGACTCTGAGACATTGAGGCACTGATTTTCTGAGACACTGAGACACAGAGACACTTAGACACAGAGACTCTCAGACAACGAGACACTGAGACACAGAGACAATAAGACGCTGAGACACAGAGTCAGAGAGACGCTGAGACACTGAGACACTGAGACAAAGAGACACTGAGACACAGAGACACTGAGACTCTGAGACACTGAGACACTGAGACACAGAGACACAGACACTGAGACTCAGAGACGCTGAGACACAGACACTGAGACACTGACACACAGAGACACAGAGACACTGAGACACTGAGACTCTGAGACTCTGAGACACTGAGACACTGAGACACTGAGACACTGAGACTCTGAGACACTGAGACACTGAGACACAGAGACACTTAGACACAGAGACTCTCAGACAACGAGACACTGAGACACAGAGACAATAAGACGCTGAGACACAGAGACAGAGAGACGCTGAGACACTGAGACACTGAGACAAAGAGACACTGAGACACAGAGACACTGAGACTCTGAGACACTGAGACACTGAGACACAGAGACACAGACACTGAGACTCAGAGACGCTGAGACACAGACACTGAGACACTGACACACAGAGACACTGAGACTCTGAGACTCTGAGACACTGAGACACTGAGACACTGAGACACTGAGACTCTGAGACACTGAGACACTGAGACACAGAGACACAGAGACACTGAGACACTGTGACTCTGAGACACTGTGACTCTGAGACACTGAGACACTGAGACACAGAGACACGGTGACACAGAGACACAGAGACACCGAGACACAGAGACACAGAGGCACTGAGACTCTGAGACACTGAGACACATAGACACAGAGACACTGAGTCACTGAGACACTGAGACTCTGAGACACTGAGACAAGGAGACACACAGACATAGAGACAATTAGACTCCTAGACACTGAGACACAGAGACACTGAGACACTGAGACTCTGAGACACAGAGACACTGAGACAGGGAGACACAGAGACGCTGAGACACAGAGACGCAGAGACGCAGAGACACAGAGACTCTGAGACACTGAGACACAGAAACACAGAGACACTGAGACTCTGAGACACTGAGAATCCGAGACACTGAGACACTGCGTCTCTGAGACACTTAGAAACTGAGACTCTGAGACACTGAGAATCCGAGACACTGAGACAATGCATCTCTGAGACACGTAGAAACTGAGACTCTGAGACTCTGAGACTCTGAGACACTGAGACACTGAGACGCAGAGACAGTGAGACACTGAGACTCTGAGACACTGAGACACAGTGATAGTGAGACACTGAGTCCCTGAGACACTGAGACTCTGAGACACTGAGACTCTGAGACACTGAGACACAGAGACACACAGACATAGAGACAATTAGACTCCTAGACACTGAGACACAGAGACACTGAGGCACTGAGACATGGAGACACAGAGGCGCTGAGACACAGAGACGCAGAGACACAGAGAAACTGAGACTCTGAGACACTGAGAATCCGAGACACTGAGACACAGCGTCTCTGAGACACGTAGAAAGTGAGACTCTCAGACTCTGAGACATTGAGAAACTGAGACACAGAGACACAGAGACACAGAGACACTGAGACTCTGAGACACTGAGAATCCGAGACACTGAGACACAGCGTCTCTGAGACACGTAGATAGTGAGACTCTGACACTCTGAGACACTGAGACACTGAGACACTGAGACACAGAGACATAGAGACACTGAGACTCTGAGACACTGAGACACTGAGACACTGCAAATCTGAGACTCTGTGACACTGAGAGACAGAGACACTGAGACACAGAGACACCGAGACACTGTGACACAGAGACACTGAGACTCAGAGACACTGAGACACAGAGACACTATGACTCTGAGACACAGAGACACTGAGACACAGAGACACTGAGACTCTGAGACTCTGAGACACTGAGACACAGAGACACTGAGAAACTGAGACACAGAGACACAGAGACACTGAGACTCTGAGACACTGAGACACAGAGACACTGAGACACTGAGGCTCGGAGACACAGAGACACAGAGGCACTGAGACTCTGAGACACTGAGACACAGAGACACTGAGACACTGAGGCTCGGAGACACAGAGACACAGAGGCACTGAGACTCTGAGACAACGAGACACTGAGACAAAGAGACGCTGAGACACAGAGACACAGATACACAGAGACACCGAGACTCTGAGACACTGAGACACTGATTTTCTGAGACACTGAGACACTTAGGCACAGAGACGCTGAGACAAAGAGACACTGAGACACAGAGACACTGAGACACAGAGACAAAGAGACACTGAGACAAAGAGACACTGAGACACAGAGACACTGAGACTCTGAGACACTGAGACACAGACACTGAGACTCAGAGACGCTGAGACACAGACACTGAGACACTGACACACTGAGACACAGAGACACTGAGACTCTGAGACACTGAGACTCTGAGACTCTGAGACACTGAGACACAGAGACACAGAGACACAGAGACACTGAGACACTGAGACTCTGAGACTCTGAGACACTGAGACACAGAGACACAGAGACACTGAGAAACTGTGACACAGAGACACAGAGACACTGAGACTCTGAAACACTGAGACACTGAGGCTCGGAGACACAGAGACACAGAGACACAGAGGCACTGAGACTCTGAGACACTAAGACACTGAGACTCTGAGACAACGAGACACTGAGACACTGAAACACTGAGACACAGAGACACTGAGACGCTGAGACGCTGAGACGCTGAGACACAGATACACAGAGATACCGAGACTGTGAGACATTGAGGCACTGATTTTCTGAGACACTGAGACACAGAGACACTTAGACACAGAGACTCTGAGACAAAGAGACACTGAGACACAGAGACACTGAGACACAGAGACACTAAGACGCTGAGACACAGAGACAGAGAGACGCTGAGACACTGAGACACTGAGACTCTGAGACACTGAGACACTGAGACACAGAGACACTGAGACTCAAAGACGCTGAGACACAGAGACACAGAGACACTGAGACACAGAGACACTGAGACACAGATACACAGAGATACCGAGACTCTGAGACATTGAGACACTGATTTTCTGAGACACTGAGACACAGAGACACTGAGACACTGAGACTCTGAGACACTGAGACACAGAGACACAGAGACACAGAGACACTGAGACACAGAGACGCTGAGAATCTGAGACACTGAGACTCTGAGACACTGAGACTCTGAGACGCTGAGACACACAGACACAGAGACACTGAGACACAGAGACACTGAGAATCTGAGACACTGAGACACTGAGACTCTGAGACACTGAGACACAGAGACACTGAGACACAGAGACACTGAGAATCTGAGACACTGAGACACTGAGACACAGTGACACTGAGACACGGAGACTCTGAGACACTGGGACACAGAGACACTGAGACACAGAGACACAGAGACGCTGAGACAATGTGACTCTGAGACACTGAGACACTGAGACACAGAGACACTGAGAATCTGAGACACTGAGACTCTGAGACACTGAGACTCTGAGACGCTGAGACACACAGACACAGAGACACTGAGACACAGAGACACTGAGAATCTGAGACACTGAGACACTGAGACTCTGAGACACTGAGACACAGAGACACTGAGACACAGAGACACTGAGAATCTGAGACTCTGAGACACTGAGACACTGAGACACAGTGACACTGAGACACGGAGACTCTGAGACACTGGGACACAGAGACACTGAGACACAGAGACACAGAGACGCTGAGACAATGTGACTCTGAGACACTGAGACACTGAGACACAGAGACACCGAGACACAGAGACACTGAGACACTGAGACACAGAGACACTGAGAATCTGAGACACTGAGACACTGAGACTCTGAGACACTGAGACACAGAGACACTGAGACACAGAGACACTGAGACACTGAGACACAGTGACACTGAGACACAGAGTTTCTGAGACACTGAGACTCCGAGACACTGGGACACAGAGACACTGAGACACAGAGACACAGAGACACTGAGACACTCTGACTCTGAGACACTGAGACACTGAGACACTGAGACACAGTGGCACTGAGACACAGAGATTATGAGACACTGAGACTCTGAGATGCTGGGACACAGAGACACTGACACACTGAGACACAGAGACACTGAGACTCTGAGACAGTGCGATACTGAGACACAGAGGCACTGAGACACAGAGACACTGAGACCCTGAGACTCTGAGACACTGAGACTCTGAGACACAGAGACACAGAGACACTGAGACACAGAGACACTGAGACTCTGAGACTCTGAGACACTGAGACACTGAGAAACTGTGACACAGAGACACAGAGACTCTGAAACACTGAGACACTGAGGCTCGGAGACACAGAGACACAGAGACCCAGAGGCACTGAGACTCTGAGACACTAAGACACTGAGACTCTGAGACAACGAGACACTGAGATACAGAGACACTGAGACACAGAGACACAGAGACACTGAGACACAGAGACACTGAGACGCTGAGACACAGAGACACAGATACACAGAGACACCGAGACTCTGAGACATTGAGACACTGATTTTCTGAGACACTGAGACACTTAGGCACAGAGACTCTGAGACAAAGAGACACTGAGACACAGAGACACTGAGATAGAGAGACACTAAGATGCTGAGACACAGAGACAGAGAGACACTGAGACACTGAGACACATCGACACAGAGACACTGAGACACAGAGACAAAGAGACACTGAGACACAGAGACACTGAGACTCTGAGACACTGAGACACTGAGACACAGACACTGAGACTCAGAGACGCTGAGACACAGACACTGAGACACTGACACACTGAGACACAGAGACACTGAGACTCTGAGACACTGAGACTCTGAGACACTGAGACACTGAGACACTGAGACACTGAGAATCTGAGACACTGAGACACAGTGACACTGAGGCACAGAGACTCTGAGACCCTGAGACACTGAGACACAGAGACACTGAGACACTGAGACACAGAGACACTGAGACTCTGAGACAGTGCGACACTGAGACCCAGAGACACTGAGACACAGAGACACTGAGACACTGAGACCCAGAGACACTGAGACTCTGAGACACTGAGACACAGAGACACAGAGACACAGAGACTCTGAGACTCTGAGACACTGAGACACAGAGACACTGAGAAACTGTGACACAGAGACACAGAGACACTGAGACTCTGAGACACTGAGACACAGAGACACTGAGACACTGAGGCTCGGAGACACAGAGACACAGAGACACAGAGGCACTGAGACTCTGAGACACTAAGACACTGAGACTCTGAGACAACGAGACACTGAGACACAGAGACACTGAGACACAGAGACACTGAGACGCTGAGACACAGAGACACAGATACACAGAGATACCGAGACTCTGAGACATTGAGGCACTGATTTTCTGAGACACTGAGACACAGAGACAGTTAGACACAGAGACTCTCAGACAACGAGACACTGAGACACAGAGACAATAAGACGCTGAGACACAGAGACAGAGAGACGCTGAGACACTGAGACACTGAGACAAAGAGACACTGAGACACAGAGACACTGAGACTCTGAGACACTGAGACACTGAGACACACAGACACAGACACTGAGACTCAGAGACGCTGAGACACAGACACTGAGACACTGACACACAGAGACACTGAGACACTGAGACTCTGAGACACTGAGACACTGAGACACTGAGACTCTGAGACACTGAGACACTGAGACACAGAGACACAGAGACACTGAGACACTGTGACTCTGAGACACTGTGACTCTGAGACACTGAGACACTGAGACACAGAGACACGGTGACACAGAGACACAGAGACACCGAGACACAGAGACACAGAGGCACTGAGACTCTGAGACACTGAGACACATAGACACAGAGACACTGAGTCACTGAGACACTGAGACTCTGAGACACTGAGACAAGGAGACACACAGACATAGAGACAATTAGACTCCTAGACACTGAGACACAGAGACACTGAGACACTGAGACTCTGAGACACAGAGACACTGAGACAGGGAGACACAGAGACGCTGAGACACAGAGACGCAGAGACGCAGAGACACAGAGACTCTGAGACACTGAGACACAGAAACACAGAGACACTGAGACTCTGAGACACTGAGAATCCGAGACACTGAGACACTGCGTCTCTGAGACACTTAGAAACTGAGACTCTGAGACACTGAGAATCCGAGACACTGAGACAATGCATCTCTGAGACACGTAGAAACTGAGACTCTGAGACTCTGAGACTCTGAGACACTGAGACGCAGAGACAGTGAGACACTGAGACTCTGAGACACTGAGACACAGTGATAGTGAGACACTGAGTCCCTGAGACACTGAGACTCTGAGACACTGAGACTCTGAGACACTGAGACACAGAGACACACAGACATAGAGACAATTAGACTCCTAGACACTGAGACACAGAGACACTGAGGCACTGAGACATGGAGACACAGAGACGCTGAGACACAGAGACGCAGAGACACAGAGAAACTGAGACTCTGAGACACTGAGAATCCGAGACACTGAGACACAGCGTCTCTGAGACACGTAGAAAGTGAGACTCTCAGACTCTGAGACATTGAGAAACTGAGACACAGAGACACAGAGACACAGAGACACTGAGACTCTGAGACACTGAGAATCCGAGACACTGAGACACAGCGTCTCTGAGACACGTAGATAGTGAGACTCTGACACTCTGAGACACTGAGACACTGAGACACTGAGACACAGAGACACAGAGACACTGAGACTCTGAGACACTGAGACACTGAGACACTGCAAATCTGAGACTCTGTGACACTGAGAGACAGAGACACTGAGACACAGAGACACCGAGACACTGTGACACAGAGACACTGAGACTCAGAGACACTGAGACACAGAGACACTATGACTCTGAGACACAGAGACACTGAGACACAGAGACACTGAGACTCTGAGACTCTGAGACACTGAGACACAGAGACACTGAGAAACTGAGACACAGAGACACAGAGACACTGAGACTCTGAGACACTGAGACACAGAGACACTGAGACACTGAGGCTCGGAGACACAGAGACACAGAGGCACTGAGACTCTGAGACACTGAGACACAGAGACACTGAGACACTGAGGCTCGGAGACACAGAGACACAGAGGCACTGAGACTCTGAGACAACGAGACACTGAGACAAAGAGACACTGAGACACAGAGACACTGAGACACTGAGACGCTGAGACACAGAGACACAGATACACAGAGACACCGAGACTCTGAGACACTGAGACACTGATTTTCTGAGACACTGAGACACTTAGGCACAGAGACGCTGAGACAAAGAGACACTGAGACACAGAGACACTGAGACACAGAGACACTGAGACACAGAGACACTGAGACACAGAGACAAAGAGACACTGAGACAAAGAGACACTGAGACACAGAGACACTGAGACACTGACACACTGAGACACAGAGACACTGAGACTCTGAGACAGTGCGACACTGAGACACAGAGACACTGAGACACTGAGTCACTGAGACTCTGAGACTCTGAGACACAGACACAGAGACACAGAGACACTGAGACACTGAGACACTGAGACTCTGAGACTCTGAGACACTGAGACACAGAGACACAGAGACACTGAGAAACTGTGACACAGAGACACAGAGACACTGAGACTCTGAAACACTGAGACACTGAGGCTCGGAGACACAGAGACACAGAGACACAGAGGCACTGAGACTCTGAGACACTAAGACACTGAGACTCTGAGATAACGAGACACTGAGACACTGAGACACAGAGACACTGAGACGCTGAGACACAGAGACACAGATACACAGAGATACCGAGACTGTGAGACATTGAGGCACTGATTTTCTGAGACACTGAGACACAGAGACACTTAGACACAGAGACTCTGAGACAAAGAGACACTGAGACACAGAGACACTGAGACACAGAGACACTAAGACGCTGAGACACAGAGACAGAGAGACGCTGAGACACTGAGACACTGAGACTCTGAGACACTGAGACACTGAGACACAGAGACACTGAGACTCAAAGACGCTGAGACACAGAGACACAGAGACACTGAGACACAGAGACACTGAGACACAGATACACAGAGATACCGAGACTCTGAGACATTGAGACACTGATTTTCTGAGACACTGAGACACAGAGACACTGAGACACTGAGACTCTGAGACACTGAGACACAGAGACACAGAGACACTGAGACACAGAGACGCTGAGAATCTGAGACACTGAGACTCTGAGACACTGAGACTCTGAGACGCTGAGACACAGAGACACAGAGACACTGAGACACAGAGACACTGAGAATCTGAGACACTGAGACACTGAGACTCTGAGACACTGAGACACAGAGACACTGAGACACAGAGACACTGAGAATCTGAGACACTGAGACACTGAGACACTGAGACACAGTGACACTGAGACACGGAGACTCTGAGACACTGGGACACAGAGACACTGAGACACAGAGACACAGAGACGCTGAGACAATGCGACTCTGAGACACTGAGACACTGAGACACAGAGACGCTGAGAATCTGAGACACTGAGACTCTGAGACACTGAGACTCTGAGACGCTGAGACACACAGACACAGAGACACTGAGACACAGAGACACTGAGAATCTGAGACACTGAGACACTGAGACTCTGAGACACTGAGACACAGAGACACTGAGACACAGAGACACTGAGAATCTGAGACACTGAGACACTGAGACACTGAGACACAGTGACACTGAGACACGGAGACTCTGAGACACTGGGACACAGAGACACTGAGACACAGAGACACAGAGACGCTGAGACAATGTGACTCTGAGACACTGAGACACTGAGACACAGAGACACCGAGACACAGAGACACTGAGACACTGAGACACAGAGACACTGAGAATCTGAGACACTGAGACACTGAGACTCTGAGACACTGAGACACAGAGACACTGAGACACAGAGACACTGAGACACTGAGACACAGTGACACTGAGACACAGAGTTTCTGAGACACTGAGACTCCGAGACACTGGGACACAGAGACACTGAGACACAGAGACACAGAGACACTGAGACACTCTGACTCTGAGACACTGAGACACTGAGACACTGAGACACTGAGACTCTGAGACACAGTGGCACTGAGACACAGAGATTATGAGACACTGAGACTCTGAGACACTGGGACACAGAGACACTGACACACTGAGACACAGAGACACTGAGACTCTCAGACAGTGCGATACTGAGACACAGAGACACTGAGACACAGAGACACTGAGACCCTGAGACTCTGAGACACTGAGACTCTGAGACACAGAGACACAGAGACACTGAGACACAGAGACACTGAGACTCTGAGACTCTGAGACACTGAGACACAGAGACACTGAGAAACTGTGACACAGAGACACAGAGACTCTGAAACACTGAGACACTGAGGCTCGGAGACACAGAGACACAGAGACCCAGAGGCACTGAGACTCTGAGACACTAAGACACTGAGACTCTGAGACAACGAGACACTGAGATACAGAGACACTGAGACACAGAGACACAGAGACACTGAGACACAGAGACACTGAGACGCTGAGACACAGAGACACAGATACACAGAGACACCGAGACTCTGAGACATTGAGACACTGATTTTCTGAGACACTGAGACACTTAGGCACAGAGACTCTGAGACAAAGAGACACTGAGACACAGAGACACTGAGATAGAGAGACACTAAGATGCTGAGACACAGAGACAGAGAGACACTGAGACACTGAGACACATCGACACAGAGACACTGAGACACAGAGACAAAGAGACACTGAGACACAGAGACACTGAGACTCTGAGACACTGAGACACTGAGACACAGACACTGAGACTCAGAGACGCTGAGACACAGACACTGAGACACTGACACACTGAGACACAGAGACACTGAGACTCTGAGACACTGAGACACTGAGACACTGAGACACTGAGACACTGAGAATCTGAGACACTGAGACACAGTGACACTGAGGCACAGAGACTGTGAGACCCTGAGACACTGAGACACAGAGACACAGAGACACTGAGACACTGAGACACTGAGACACAGAGACACTGAGACTCTGAGACAGTGCGACACTGAGACCCAGAGACACTGAGACACAGAGACACTGAGACACTGAGACCCAGAGACACTGAGACTCTGAGACACTGAGACACAGAGACACAGAGACACAGAGACACTGAGACTCTGAGACTCTGAGACTCTGAGACACTGAGACACAGAGACACTGAGAAACTGTGACACAGAGACACAGAGACACTGAGACTCTGAGACACTGAGACACAGAGACACTGAGACACTGAGGCTCGGAGACACAGAGACACAGAGACACAGAGGCACTGAGACTCTGAGACACTAAGACACTGAGACTCTGAGACAACGAGACACTGAGACACAGAGACACTGAGACACAGAGACACTGAGACGCTGAGACACAGAGACACAGATACACAGAGATACCGAGACTCTGAGACATTGAGGCACTGATTTTCTGAGACACTGAGACACAGAGACACTTAGACACAGAGACTCTCAGACAACGAGACACTGAGACACAGAGACAATAAGACGCTGAGACACAGAGACAGAGAGACGCTGAGACACTGAGACACTGAGACAAAGAGACACTGAGACACAGAGACACTGAGACTCTGAGACACTGAGACACTGAGACACAGAGACACAGACACTGAGACTCAGAGACGCTGAGACACAGACACTGAGACACTGACACACAGAGACACAGAGACACTGAGACACTGAGACTCTGAGACTCTGAGACACTGAGACACTGAGACACTGAGACACTGAGACTCTGAGACACTGAGACACTGAGACACAGAGACACAGAGACACTGAGACACTGTGACTCTGAGACACTGTGACTCTGAGACACTGAGACACTGAGACACAGAGACACGGTGACACTGAGACACAGAGACACCGAGACACAGAGACACAGAGGCACTGAGACTCTGAGACACTGAGACACATAGACACAGAGACACTGAGTCACTGAGACACTGAGACTCTGAGACACTGAGACAAGGAGACACACAGACATAGAGACAATTAGACTCCTAGACACTGAGACACAGAGACACTGAGACACTGAGACTCTGAGACACAGAGACACTGAGACAGGGAGACACAGAGACGCTGAGACGCAGAGACGCAGAGACTCTGAGACACTGAGACACAGAAACACAGAGACACTGAGACTCTGAGACACTGAGAATCCGAGACACTGAGACACTGCGTCTCTGAGACACTTAGAAACTGAGACTCTGAGACACTGAGAATCCGAGACACTGAGACAATGCATCTCTGAGACACGTAGAAACTGAGACTCTGAGACTCTGAGACTCTGAGACACTGAGACACTGAGACGCAGAGACAGTGAGACACTGAGACTCTGAGACACTGAGACACAGTGATAGTGAGACACTGAGTCCCTGAGACACTGAGACTCTGAGACACTGAGACTCTGAGACACTGAGACACAGAGACACACAGACATAGAGACAATTAGACTCCTAGACACTGAGACACAGAGACACTGAGGCACTGAGACATGGAGACACAGAGACGCTGAGACACAGAGACGCAGAGACACAGAGAAACTGAGACTCTGAGACACTGAGAATCCGAGACACTGAGACACAGCGTCTCTGAGACACGTAGAAAGTGAGACTCTCAGACTCTGAGACATTGAGAAACTGAGACACAGAGACACAGAGACACAGAGACACTGAGACTCTGAGACACTGAGAATCCGAGACACTGAGACACAGCGTCTCTGAGACACGTAGATAGTGAGACTCTGACACTCTGAGACACTGAGACACTGAGACACTGAGACACAGAGACACAGAGACACTGAGACTCTGAGACACTGAGACACTGAGACACTGCAAATCTGAGACTCTGTGACACTGAGAGACAGAAACACTGAGACACAGAGACACCGAGACACTGTGACACAGAGACACTGAGACTCAGAGACACTGAGACACAGAGACACTATGACTCTGAGACACAGAGACACTGAGACACAGAGACACTGAGACTCTGAGACTCTGAGACACTGAGACACAGAGACACTGAGAAACTGAGACACAGAGACACAGAGACACTGAGACTCTGAGACACTGAGACACAGAGACACTGAGACACTGAGGCTCGGAGACACAGAGACACAGAGGCACTGAGACTCTGAGACACTGAGACTCTGAGACACTGAGACACTGAGACACTGAGACACTGAGAATCTGAGACACTGAGACACAGTGACACTGAGGCACAGAGACTCTGAGACCCTGAGACACTGAGACACAGAGACACTGAGACACTGAGACACAGAGACACTGAGACTCTGAGACAGTGCGACACTGAGACCCAGAGACACTGAGACACAGAGACACTGAGACACTGAGACCCAGAGACACTGAGACTCTGAGAGACTGAGACACAGAGACACAGAGACACAGAGACACTGAGACTCTGAGACTCTGAGACTCTGAGACACTGAGACACAGAGACACTGAGAAACTGTGACACAGAGACACAGAGACACTGAGACTCTGAGACACTGAGACACAGAGACACTGAGACACTGAGGCTCGGAGACGCAGAGACACAGAGACACAGAGGCACTGAGACTCTGAGACACTAAGACACTGAGACTCTGAGACAACGAGACACTGAGACACAGAGACACTGAGACACAGAGACACTGAGACGCTGAGACACAGAGACACAGATACACAGAGATACCGAGACTCTGAGACATTGAGGCACTGATTTTCTGAGACACTGAGACACAGAGACACTTAGACACAGAGACTCTCAGACAACGAGACACTGAGACACAGAGACAATAAGACGCTGAGACACAGAGACAGAGAGACGCTGAGACACTGAGACACTGAGACAAAGAGACACTGAGACACAGAGACACTGAGACTCTGAGACACTGAGACACTGAGACACAGAGACACAGACACTGAGACTCAGAGACGCTGAGACACAGACACTGAGACACTGACACACAGAGACACTGAGACACTGAGACTCTGAGACTCTGAGACACTGAGACACTGAGACACTGAGACACTGAGACTCTGAGACACTGAGACACAGAGACACAGAGACACTGAGACACTGTGACTCTGAGACACTGTGACTCTGAGACACTGAGACACTGAGACACAGAGACACGGTGACACAGAGACACAGAGACACCGAGACACAGAGACACAGAGGCACTGAGACTCTGAGACACTGAGACACATAGACACAGAGACACTGAGTCACTGAGACACTGAGACTCTGAGACACTGAGACAAGGAGACACACAGACATAGAGACAATTAGACTCCTAGACACTGAGACACAGAGACACTGAGACACTGAGACTCTGAGACACAGAGACACTGAGACAGGGAGACACAGAGACGCTGAGACACAGAGACGCAGAGACGCAGAGACACAGAGACTCTGAGACACTGAGACACAGAAACACAGAGACACTGAGACTCTGAGACACTGAGAATCCGAGACACTGAGACACTGCGTCTCTGAGACACTTAGAAACTGAGACTCTGAGACACTGAGAATCCGAGACACTGAGACAATGCATCTCTGAGACACGTAGAAACTGAGACTCTGAGACTCTGAGACTCTGAGACACTGAGACACTGAGACGCAGAGACAGTGAGACACTGAGACTCTGAGACACTGAGACACAGTGATAGTGAGACACTGAGTCCCTGAGACACTGAGACTCTGAGACACTGAGACTCTGAGACACTGAGACACAGAGACACACAGACATAGAGACAATTAGACTCCTAGACACTGAGACACAGAGACACTGAGGCACTGAGACATGGAGACACAGAGACGCTGAGACACAGAGACGCAGAGACACAGAGAAACTGAGACTCTGAGACACTGAGAATCCGAGACACTGAGACACAGCGTCTCTGAGACACGTAGAAAGTGAGACTCTCAGACTCTGAGACATTGAGAAACTGAGACACAGAGACACAGAGACACAGAGACACTGAGACTCTGAGACACTGAGAATCCGAGACACTGAGACACAGCGTCTCTGAGACACGTAGATAGTGAGACTCTGACACTCTGAGACACTGAGACACTGAGACACTGAGACACAGAGACACAGAGACACTGAGACTCTGAGACACTGAGACACTGAGACACTGCAAATCTGAGACTCTGTGACACTGAGAGACAGAGACACTGAGACACAGAGACACCGAGACACTGTGACACAGAGACACTGAGACTCAGAGACACTGAGACACAGAGACACTATGACTCTGAGACACAGAGACACTGAGACACAGAGACACTGAGACTCTGAGACTCTGAGACACTGAGACACAGAGACACTGAGAAACTGAGACACAGAGACACAGAGACACTGAGACTCTGAGACACTGAGACACAGAGACACTGAGACACTGAGGCTCGGAGACACAGAGACACAGAGGCACTGAGACACTGAGACACTGAGACTCTGAGACTCTGAGACACTGAGACACAGAGACACAGAGACACTGAGAAACTGTGACACAGAGACACAGAGACACTGAGACTCTGAAACACTGAGACACTGAGGCTCGGAGACACAGAGACACAGAGACACAGAGGCACTGAGACTCTGAGACACTAAGACACTGAGACTCTGAGACAACGAGACACTGAGACACTGAGACACAGAGACACTGAGACGCTGAGACACAGAGACACAGATACACAGAGATACCGAGACTGTGAGACATTGAGGCACTGATTTTCTGAGACACTGAGACACAGAGACACTTAGACACAGAGACTCTGAGACAAAGAGACACTGAGACACAGAGACACTGAGACACAGAGACACTAAGACGCTGAGACACAGAGACAGAGAGACGCTGAGACACTGAGACACTGAGACTCTGAGACACTGAGACACTGAGACACAGAGACACTGAGACTCAAAGACGCTGAGACACAGAGACACAGAGACACTGAGACACAGAGACACTGAGACACAGATACACAGAGATACCGAGACTCTGAGACATTGAGACACTGATTTTCTGAGACACTGAGACACAGAGACACTGAGACACTGAGACTCTGAGACACTGAGACACAGAGACACAGAGACACTGAGACACAGAGACGCTGAGAATCTGAGACACTGAGACTCTGAGACACTGAGACTCTGAGACGCTGAGACACACAGACACAGAGACACTGAGACACAGAGACACTGAGAATCTGAGACACTGAGACACTGAGACTCTGAGACACTGAGACACAGAGACACTGAGACACAGAGACACTGAGAATCTGAGACACTGAGACACTGAGACACTGAGACACAGTGACACTGAGACACGGAGACTCTGAGACACTGGGACACAGAGACACTGAGACACAGAGACACAGAGACGCTGAGACAATGCGACTCTGAGACACTGAGACACTGAGACACAGAGACGCTGAGAATCTGAGACACTGAGACTCTGAGACACTGAGACTCTGAGACGCTGAGACACACAGACACAGAGACACTGAGACACAGAGACACTGAGAATCTGAGACACTGAGACACTGAGACTCTGAGACACTGAGACACAGAGACACTGAGACACAGAGACACTGAGAATCTGAGACACTGAGACACTGAGACACTGAGACACAGAGACACTTAGGCACAGAGACTCTGAGACAAAGAGACACTGAGACACAGAGACACTGAGACACAGAGACACTAAGACGCTGAGACACAGAGACAGAGAGACACTGAGACACTGAGACACATCGACACAGAGACACTGAGACACAGAGACAAAGAGACACAGAGACACAGAGACACTGAGACTCTGAGACACTGAGACACTGAGACACAGAGACACAGACACTGAGACTCAGAGACGCTGAGACACAGACACTGAGACACTGACACGCTGAGACACAGAGACACTGAGACTCTGAGACACTGAGACTCTGAGACACTGAGACACAGAGACACTGAGACACTGAGACACAGAGACACTGAGAATCTGAGACACTGAGACACTGAGACACAGTGACACTGAGGCAGAGACTCTGAGACCCTGAGACACTGAGACACAGAGACACTGACACACTGAGACACAGAGACACAGAGACACTGAGACTCTGAGACTCTGAGACAGTGCGACACTGAGACCCAGAGACACTGAGACACAGAGACACTGAGACACTGAGACCCAGAGACACTGAGACTCTGAGACACTGAGACACAGAGACACAGAGACACTGAGACACTGAGACTTTGAGACTCTGAGACACTGAGACACAGAGACACTGAGAAACTGTGACACAGAGACACAGAGACACTGAGACTCTGAGACACTGAGACTCTGAGACACTGAGAATCCGAGACACTGAGACACAGCGTCTCTGAGACACGTAGATAGTGAGACTCTGACACTCTGAGACACTGAGACACTGAGACACAGAGACACAGAGACACTGAGACTCTGAGACACTGAGACACTGAGACACTGAGACACTGCAAATCTGAGACTCTGTGACACTGAGAGACAGAGACACTGAGACACAGAGACACCGAGACACTGTGACACAGAGACACTGAGACTCTGAGACTCTGAGACACTGAGACACAGAGACACTGAGAAACTGTGACACAGAGACACAGAGACACTGAGACTCTGAGACACTGAGACACAGAGACACTGAGACACTGAGGCTCGGAGACACAGAGACACAGAGACACAGAGGCACTGAGACTCTGAGACACTAAGACACTGAGACTCTGAGACAACGAGACACTGAGACACAGAGACACTGAGACACAGAGACACTGAGACGCTGAGACACAGAGACACAGATACACAGAGATACCGAGACTCTGAGACATTGAGGCACTGATTTTCTGAGACACTGAGACACAGAGACACTTAGACACAGAGACTCTCAGACAACGAGACACTGAGACACAGAGACACAGAGACAATAAGACGCTGAGACACAGAGACAGAGAGACACTGAGAACCTGAGACACTGAGACACTGAGACACAGAGACAAAGAGACACTGAGACACAGAGACACTGAGACTATGAGACACTGAGACACTGAGACACAGAGACACAGACACTGAGACTCAGAGACGCTGAGACACAGACACTGAGACACTGAGACTCTGAGACTCTGAGACACTGAGACACTGAGATACTGAGACACTGAGACACTGAGACACTGAGACTCTGAGACACTGAGACACTGAGACACAGAGATTCTGAGACACTGAGGCTCTGAGACACTGGGACACAGAGACACTGAGACACAGAGACACAGAGACACTGTGACTCTGAGACACTGTGACTCTGAGACACTGAGACACTGAGACACAGAGACACGGTGACACTGAGACACAGAGACACCGAGACACAGAGACACAGAGGCACTGAGACTCTGAGACACTGAGGCACATAGACACAGAGACACTGAGTCACTGAGAAACTGAGACTCTGAGACACTGAGACAAGGAGACACACAGACATAGAGACAATTAGACTCCTAGACACTGAGACACAGAGACACTGAGACACTGAGACTCTGAGACACAGAGACACTGAGACAGGGAGACACAGAGACGCTGAGACACAGAGACGCAGAGACGCAGAGACACAGAGACACTTAGACTCTGAGACACTGAGACACAGAAACACAGAGACACTGAGACTCTGAGACACTGAGAATCCGAGACACTGAGACACTGCGTCTCTGAGACACTTAGAAACTGAGACTCTGAGACACTGAGAATCCGAGACACTGAGACAATGCATCTCTGAGACACGTAGAAACTGAGACTCTGAGACTCTGAGACTCTGAGACACTGAGACACTGAGACGCAGAGACAGTGAGACACTGAGACACTGAGACACAGTGATAGTGAGACACTGAGTCCCTGAGACACTGAGACTCTGAGACACTGAGACTCTGAGACACTGAGACACAGAGACACACAGACATAGAGACAATTAGACTCCTAGACACTGAGACACAGAGACACTGAGGCACTGAGACATGGAGACACAGAGACGCTGAGACACAGAGACGCAGAGACACAGAGACACTTAGACTCTGAGACACTGAGACACAGAGACACTGAGACTCTGAGACACTGAGAATCCGAGACACTGAGACACAGCGTCTCTGAGACACGTAGAAAGTGAGACTCTCAGACTCTGAGACATTGAGACACTGAGACACAGAGACACAGAGACACAGAGACACTGAGACTCTGAGACACTGAGAATCCGAGACACTGAGACACAGCGTCTCTGAGACACGTAGATAGTGAGACTCTGACACTCTGAGACACTGAGACACTGAGACACAGAGACACAGAGACACTGAGACTCTGAGACACTGAGACACTGAGACACTGAGACACTGCAAATCTGAGACTCTGTGACACTGAGAGACAGAGACACTGAGACACAGAGACACCGAGACACTGTGACACAGAGACACTGAGACTCAGAGACACTGAGACACAGAGACACTATGACTCTGAGACACAGAGACACTGAGACACAGAGACACTGAGACACTGACACTCTGAGACTCTGAGACACTGAGACACAGAGACACTGAGAAACTGAGACACAGAGACACAGAGACACTGAGACTCTGAGACACTGAGACACAGAGACACTGAGACACTGAGGCTCGGAGACACAGAGACACAGAGACACAGAGACACAGAGACACAGAGGCACTGAGACTCTGAGACACTAAGGCACTGAGACTCTGAGACAACGAGACACTGAGACAAAGAGACACTGAGACACAGAGACACTGAGACACTGAGACGCTGAGACACAGAGACACAGATACACAGAGACACCGAGACTCTGAGACATTGAGACACTGATTTTCTGAGACACTGAGACACTTAGGCACAGAGACTCTGAGACAAAGAGACACTGAGACACAGAGACACTGAGATAGAGAGACACTAAGATGCTGAGACACAGAGACAGAGAGACACTGAGACACTGAGACACATCGACACAGAGACACTGAGACACAGAGACAAAGAGACACTGAGACACAGAGACACTGAGACTCTGAGACACAGAGACACTGAGACACAGACACTGAGACTCAGAGACGCTGAGACACAGACACTGAGACACTGACACACTGAGACACAGAGACACTGAGACTCTGAGACACTGAGACTCTGAGACACTGAGACACTGAGACACTGAGACACTGAGACACTGAGAATCTGAGACACTGAGACACAGTGACACTGAGGCACAGAGACTCTGAGACCCTGAGACACTATGACACAGAGACACTGAGACACTGAGACACAGAGACACTGAGACTCTGAGACAGTGCGACACTGAGACCCAGAGACACTGAGACACAGAGACACTGAGACACTGAGACCCAGAGACACTGAGACTCTGAGACACTGAGACACAGAGACACAGAGACACAGAGACACTGAGACTCTGAGACTCTGAGACTCTGAGACACTGAGACACAGAGACACTGAGAAACTGTGACACAGAGACACAGAGACACTGAGACTCTGAGACACTGAGACACAGAGACACTGAGACACTGAGGCTCGGAGACACAGAGACACAGAGACACAGAGGCACTGAGACTCTGAGACACTAAGACACTGAGACTCTGAGACAACGAGACACTGAGACACAGAGACACTGAGACACAGAGACACTGAGACGCTGAGACACAGAGACACAGATACACAGAGATACCGAGACTCTGAGACATTGAGGCACTGATTTTCTGAGACACTGAGACACAGAGACACTTAGACACAGAGACTCTCAGACAACGAGACACTGAGACACAGAGACAATAAGACGCTGAGACACAGAGTCAGAGAGACGCTGAGACACTGAGACACTGAGACAAAGAGACACTGAGACACAGAGACACTGAGACTCTGAGACACTGAGACACTGAGACACAGAGACACAGACACTGAGACTCAGAGACGCTGAGACACAGACACTGAGACACTGACACACAGAGACACAGAGACACTGAGACACTGAGACTCTGAGACTCTGAGACACTGAGACACTGAGACACTGAGACACTGAGACTCTGAGACACTGAGACACTGAGACACAGAGACACTTAGACACAGAGACTCTCAGACAACGAGACACTGAGACACAGAGACAATAAGACGCTGAGACACAGAGACAGAGAGACGCTGAGACACTGAGACACTGAGACAAAGAGACACTGAGACACAGAGACACTGAGACTCTGAGACACTGAGACACTGAGACACAGAGACACAGACACTGAGACTCAGAGACGCTGAGACACAGACACTGAGACACTGACACACAGAGACACTGAGACACTGAGACTCTGAGACTCTGAGACACTGAGACACTGAGACACTGAGACACTGAGACTCTGAGACACTGAGACACTGAGACACAGAGACACAGAGACACTGAGACACTGTGACTCTGAGACACTGTGACTCTGAGACACTGAGACACTGAGACACAGAGACACGGTGACACAGAGACACAGAGACACCGAGACACAGAGACACAGAGGCACTGAGACTCTGAGACACTGAGACACATAGACACAGAGACACTGAGTCACTGAGACACTGAGACTCTGAGACACTGAGACAAGGAGACACACAGACATAGAGACAATTAGACTCCTAGACACTGAGACACAGAGACACTGAGACACTGAGACTCTGAGACACAGAGACACTGAGACAGGGAGACACAGAGACGCTGAGACACAGAGACGCAGAGACGCAGAGACACAGAGACTCTGAGACACTGAGACACAGAAACACAGAGACACTGAGACTCTGAGACACTGAGAATCCGAGACACTGAGACACTGCGTCTCTGAGACACTTAGAAACTGAGACTCTGAGACACTGAGAATCCGAGACACTGAGACAATGCATCTCTGAGACACGTAGAAACTGAGACTCTGAGACTCTGAGACTCTGAGACACTGAGACACTGAGACGCAGAGACAGTGAGACACTGAGACTCTGAGACACTGAGACACAGTGATAGTGAGACACTGAGTCCCTGAGACACTGAGACTCTGAGACACTGAGACTCTGAGACACTGAGACACAGAGACACACAGACATAGAGACAATTAGACTCCTAGACACTGAGACACAGAGACACTGAGGCACTGAGACATGGAGACACAGAGGCGCTGAGACACAGAGACGCAGAGACACAGAGAAACTGAGACTCTGAGACACTGAGAATCCGAGACACTGAGACACAGCGTCTCTGAGACACGTAGAAAGTGAGACTCTCAGACTCTGAGACATTGAGAAACTGAGACACAGAGACACAGAGACACAGAGACACTGAGACTCTGAGACACTGAGAATCCGAGACACTGAGACACAGCGTCTCTGAGACACGTAGATAGTGAGACTCTGACACTCTGAGACACTGAGACACTGAGACACTGAGACACAGAGACACAGAGACACTGAGACTCTGAGACACTGAGACACTGAGACACTGCAAATCTGAGACTCTGTGACACTGAGAGACAGAGACACTGAGACACAGAGACACCGAGACACTGTGACACAGAGACACTGAGACTCAGAGACACTGAGACACAGAGACACTATGACTCTGAGACACAGAGACACTGAGACACAGAGACACTGAGACTCTGAGACTCTGAGACACTGAGACACAGAGACACTGAGAAACTGAGACACAGAGACACAGAGACACTGAGACTCTGAGACACTGAGACACAGAGACACTGAGACACTGAGGCTCGGAGACACAGAGACACAGAGGCACTGAGACTCTGAGACACTGAGACACAGAGACACTGAGACACTGAGGCTCGGAGACACAGAGACACAGAGGCACTGAGACTCTGAGACAACGAGACACTGAGACAAAGAGACGCTGAGACACAGAGACACAGATACACAGAGACACCGAGACTCTGAGACACTGAGACACTGATTTTCTGAGACACTGAGACACTTAGGCACAGAGACGCTGAGACAAAGAGACACTGAGACACAGAGACACTGAGACACAGAGACAAAGAGACACTGAGACAAAGAGACACTGAGACACAGAGACACTGAGACTCTGAGACACTGAGACACAGACACTGAGACTCAGAGACGCTGAGACACAGACACTGAGACACTGACACACTGAGACACAGAGACACTGAGACTCTGAGACACTGAGACTCTGAGACTCTGAGACACTGAGACACAGAGACACAGAGACACAGAGACACTGAGACACTGAGACTCTGAGACTCTGAGACACTGAGACACAGAGACACAGAGACACTGAGAAACTGTGACACAGAGACACAGAGACACTGAGACTCTGAAACACTGAGACACTGAGGCTCGGAGACACAGAGACACAGAGACACAGAGGCACTGAGACTCTGAGACACTAAGACACTGAGACTCTGAGACAACGAGACACTGAGACACTGAAACACTGAGACACAGAGACACTGAGACGCTGAGACGCTGAGACGCTGAGACACAGATACACAGAGATACCGAGACTGTGAGACATTGAGGCACTGATTTTCTGAGACACTGAGACACAGAGACACTTAGACACAGAGACTCTGAGACAAAGAGACACTGAGACACAGAGACACTGAGACACAGAGACACTAAGACGCTGAGACACAGAGACAGAGAGACGCTGAGACACTGAGACACTGAGACTCTGAGACACTGAGACACTGAGACACAGAGACACTGAGACTCAAAGACGCTGAGACACAGAGACACAGAGACACTGAGACACAGAGACACTGAGACACAGATACACAGAGATACCGAGACTCTGAGACATTGAGACACTGATTTTCTGAGACACTGAGACACAGAGACACTGAGACACTGAGACTCTGAGACACTGAGACACAGAGACACAGAGACACTGAGACACAGAGACGCTGAGAATCTGAGACACTGAGACTCTGAGACACTGAGACTCTGAGACGCTGAGACACACAGACACAGAGACACTGAGACACAGAGACACTGAGAATCTGAGACACTGAGACACTGAGACTCTGAGACACTGAGACACAGAGACACTGAGACACAGAGACACTGAGAATCTGAGACACTGAGACACTGAGACACAGTGACACTGAGACACGGAGACTCTGAGACACTGGGACACAGAGACACTGAGACACAGAGACACAGAGACGCTGAGACAATGTGACTCTGAGACACTGAGACACTGAGACACAGAGACACTGAGAATCTGAGACACTGAGACTCTGAGACACTGAGACTCTGAGACGCTGAGACACACAGACACAGAGACACTGAGACACAGAGACACTGAGAATCTGAGACACTGAGACACTGAGACTCTGAGACACTGAGACACAGAGACACTGAGACACAGAGACACTGAGAATCTGAGACTCTGAGACACTGAGACACTGAGACACAGTGACACTGAGACACGGAGACTCTGAGACACTGGGACACAGAGACACTGAGACACAGAGACACAGAGACGCTGAGACAATGTGACTCTGAGACACTGAGACACTGAGACACAGAGACACCGAGACACAGAGACACTGAGACACTGAGACACAGAGACACTGAGAATCTGAGACACTGAGACACTGAGACTCTGAGACACTGAGACACAGAGACACTGAGACACAGAGACACTGAGACACTGAGACACAGTGACACTGAGACACAGAGTTTCTGAGACACTGAGACTCCGAGACACTGGGACACAGAGACACTGAGACACAGAGACACAGAGACACTGAGACACTCTGACTCTGAGACACTGAGACACTGAGACACTGAGACACTGAGACACAGTGGCACTGAGACACAGAGATTATGAGACACTGAGACTCTGAGATGCTGGGACACAGAGACACTGACACACTGAGACACAGAGACACTGAGACTCTGAGACAGTGCGATACTGAGACACAGAGGCACTGAGACACAGAGACACTGAGACCCTGAGACTCTGAGACACTGAGACTCTGAGACACAGAGACACAGAGACACTGAGACACAGAGACACTGAGACTCTGAGACTCTGAGACACTGAGACACAGAGACACTGAGAAACTGTGACACAGAGACACAGAGACTCTGAAACACTGAGACACTGAGGCTCGGAGACACAGAGACACAGAGACCCAGAGGCACTGAGACTCTGAGACACTAAGACACTGAGACTCTGAGACAACGAGACACTGAGATACAGAGACACTGAGACACAGAGACACAGAGACACTGAGACACAGAGACACTGAGACGCTGAGACACAGAGACACAGATACACAGAGACACCGAGACTCTGAGACATTGAGACACTGATTTTCTGAGACACTGAGACACTTAGGCACAGAGACTCTGAGACAAAGAGACACTGAGACACAGAGACACTGAGATAGAGAGACACTAAGATGCTGAGACACAGAGACAGAGAGACACTGAGACACTGAGACACATCGACACAGAGACACTGAGACACAGAGACAAAGAGACACTGAGACACAGAGACACTGAGACTCTGAGACACTGAGACACTGAGACACAGACACTGAGACTCAGAGACGCTGAGACACAGACACTGAGACACTGACACACTGAGACACAGAGACACTGAGACTCTGAGACACTGAGACTCTGAGACACTGAGACACTGAGACACTGAGACACTGAGAATCTGAGACACTGAGACACAGTGACACTGAGGCACAGAGACTCTGAGACCCTGAGACACTGAGACACAGAGACACTGAGACACTGAGACACAGAGACACTGAGACTCTGAGACAGTGCGACACTGAGACCCAGAGACACTGAGACACAGAGACACTGAGACACTGAGACCCAGAGACACTGAGACTCTGAGACACTGAGACACAGAGACACAGAGACACAGAGACTCTGAGACTCTGAGACACTGAGACACAGAGACACTGAGAAACTGTGACACAGAGACACAGAGACACTGAGACTCTGAGACACTGAGACACAGAGACACTGAGACACTGAGGCTCGGAGACACAGAGACACAGAGACACAGAGGCACTGAGACTCTGAGACACTAAGACACTGAGACTCTGAGACAACGAGACACTGAGACACAGAGACACTGAGACACAGAGACACTGAGACGCTGAGACACAGAGACACAGATACACAGAGATACCGAGACTCTGAGACATTGAGGCACTGATTTTCTGAGACACTGAGACACAGAGACAGTTAGACACAGAGACTCTCAGACAACGAGACACTGAGACACAGAGACAATAAGACGCTGAGACACAGAGACAGAGAGACGCTGAGACACTGAGACACTGAGACAAAGAGACACTGAGACACAGAGACACTGAGACTCTGAGACACTGAGACACTGAGACACACAGACACAGACACTGAGACTCAGAGACGCTGAGACACAGACACTGAGACACTGACACACAGAGACACTGAGACACTGAGACTCTGAGACACTGAGACACTGAGACACTGAGACTCTGAGACACTGAGACACTGAGACACAGAGACACAGAGACACTGAGACACTGTGACTCTGAGACACTGTGACTCTGAGACACTGAGACACTGAGACACAGAGACACGGTGACACAGAGACACAGAGACACCGAGACACAGAGACACAGAGGCACTGAGACTCTGAGACACTGAGACACATAGACACAGAGACACTGAGTCACTGAGACACTGAGACTCTGAGACACTGAGACAAGGAGACACACAGACATAGAGACAATTAGACTCCTAGACACTGAGACACAGAGACACTGAGACACTGAGACTCTGAGACACAGAGACACTGAGACAGGGAGACACAGAGACGCTGAGACACAGAGACGCAGAGACGCAGAGACACAGAGACTCTGAGACACTGAGACACAGAAACACAGAGACACTGAGACTCTGAGACACTGAGAATCCGAGACACTGAGACACTGCGTCTCTGAGACACTTAGAAACTGAGACTCTGAGACACTGAGAATCCGAGACACTGAGACAATGCATCTCTGAGACACGTAGAAACTGAGACTCTGAGACTCTGAGACTCTGAGACACTGAGACGCAGAGACAGTGAGACACTGAGACTCTGAGACACTGAGACACAGTGATAGTGAGACACTGAGTCCCTGAGACACTGAGACTCTGAGACACTGAGACTCTGAGACACTGAGACACAGAGACACACAGACATAGAGACAATTAGACTCCTAGACACTGAGACACAGAGACACTGAGGCACTGAGACATGGAGACACAGAGACGCTGAGACACAGAGACGCAGAGACACAGAGAAACTGAGACTCTGAGACACTGAGAATCCGAGACACTGAGACACAGCGTCTCTGAGACACGTAGAAAGTGAGACTCTCAGACTCTGAGACATTGAGAAACTGAGACACAGAGACACAGAGACACAGAGACACTGAGACTCTGAGACACTGAGAATCCGAGACACTGAGACACAGCGTCTCTGAGACACGTAGATAGTGAGACTCTGACACTCTGAGACACTGAGACACTGAGACACTGAGACACAGAGACACAGAGACACTGAGACTCTGAGACACTGAGACACTGAGACACTGCAAATCTGAGACTCTGTGACACTGAGAGACAGAGACACTGAGACACAGAGACACCGAGACACTGTGACACAGAGACACTGAGACTCAGAGACACTGAGACACAGAGACACTATGACTCTGAGACACAGAGACACTGAGACACAGAGACACTGAGACTCTGAGACTCTGAGACACTGAGACACAGAGACACTGAGAAACTGAGACACAGAGACACAGAGACACTGAGACTCTGAGACACTGAGACACAGAGACACTGAGACACTGAGGCTCGGAGACACAGAGACACAGAGGCACTGAGACTCTGAGACACTGAGACACAGAGACACTGAGACACTGAGGCTCGGAGACACAGAGACACAGAGGCACTGAGACTCTGAGACAACGAGACACTGAGACAAAGAGACACTGAGACACAGAGACACTGAGACACTGAGACGCTGAGACACAGAGACACAGATACACAGAGACACCGAGACTCTGAGACACTGAGACACTGATTTTCTGAGACACTGAGACACTTAGGCACAGAGACGCTGAGACAAAGAGACACTGAGACACAGAGACACTGAGACACAGAGACACTGAGACACAGAGACACTGAGACACAGAGACAAAGAGACACTGAGACAAAGAGACACTGAGACACAGAGACACTGAGACACTGACACACTGAGACACAGAGACACTGAGACTCTGAGACAGTGCGACACTGAGACACAGAGACACTGAGACACTGAGTCACTGAGACTCTGAGACTCTGAGACACAGACACAGAGACACAGAGACACTGAGACACTGAGACACTGAGACTCTGAGACTCTGAGACACTGAGACACAGAGACACAGAGACACTGAGAAACTGTGACACAGAGACACAGAGACACTGAGACTCTGAAACACTGAGACACTGAGGCTCGGAGACACAGAGACACAGAGACACAGAGGCACTGAGACTCTGAGACACTAAGACACTGAGACTCTGAGATAACGAGACACTGAGACACTGAGACACAGAGACACTGAGACGCTGAGACACAGAGACACAGATACACAGAGATACCGAGACTGTGAGACATTGAGGCACTGATTTTCTGAGACACTGAGACACAGAGACACTTAGACACAGAGACTCTGAGACAAAGAGACACTGAGACACAGAGACACTGAGACACAGAGACACTAAGACGCTGAGACACAGAGACAGAGAGACGCTGAGACACTGAGACACTGAGACTCTGAGACACTGAGACACTGAGACACAGAGACACTGAGACTCAAAGACGCTGAGACACAGAGACACAGAGACACTGAGACACAGAGACACTGAGACACAGATACACAGAGATACCGAGACTCTGAGACATTGAGACACTGATTTTCTGAGACACTGAGACACAGAGACACTGAGACACTGAGACTCTGAGACACTGAGACACAGAGACACAGAGACACTGAGACACAGAGACGCTGAGAATCTGAGACACTGAGACTCTGAGACACTGAGACTCTGAGACGCTGAGACACAGAGACAGAGAGACACTGAGACACAGAGACACTGAGAATCTGAGACACTGAGACACTGAGACTCTGAGACACTGAGACACAGAGACACTGAGACACAGAGACACTGAGAATCTGAGACACTGAGACACTGAGACACTGAGACACAGTGACACTGAGACACGGAGACTCTGAGACACTGGGACACAGAGACACTGAGACACAGAGACACAGAGACGCTGAGACAATGCGACTCTGAGACACTGAGACACTGAGACACAGAGACGCTGAGAATCTGAGACACTGAGACTCTGAGACACTGAGACTCTGAGACGCTGAGACACACAGACACAGAGACACTGAGACACAGAGACACTGAGAATCTGAGACACTGAGACACTGAGACTCTGAGACACTGAGACACAGAGACACTGAGACACAGAGACACTGAGAATCTGAGACACTGAGACACTGAGACACTGAGACACAGTGACACTGAGACACGGAGACTCTGAGACACTGGGACACAGAGACACTGAGACACAGAGACACAGAGACGCTGAGACAATGTGACTCTGAGACACTGAGACACTGAGACACAGAGACACCGAGACACAGAGACACTGAGACACTGAGACACAGAGACACTGAGAATCTGAGACACTGAGACACTGAGACTCTGAGACACTGAGACACAGAGACACTGAGACACAGAGACACTGAGACACTGAGACACAGTGACACTGAGACACAGAGTTTCTGAGACACTGAGACTCCGAGACACTGGGACACAGAGACACTGAGACACAGAGACACAGAGACACTGAGACACTCTGACTCTGAGACACTGAGACACTGAGACACTGAGACACTGAGACTCTGAGACACAGTGGCACTGAGACACAGAGATTATGAGACACTGAGACTCTGAGACACTGGGACACAGAGACACTGACACACTGAGACACAGAGACACTGAGACTCTCAGACAGTGCGATACTGAGACACAGAGACACTGAGACACAGAGACACTGAGACCCTGAGACTCTGAGACACTGAGACTCTGAGACACAGAGACACAGAGACACTGAGACACAGAGACACTGAGACTCTGAGACTCTGAGACACTGAGACACAGAGACACTGAGAAACTGTGACACAGAGACACAGAGACTCTGAAACACTGAGACACTGAGGCTCGGAGACACAGAGACACAGAGACCCAGAGGCACTGAGACTCTGAGACACTAAGACACTGAGACTCTGAGACAACGAGACACTGAGATACAGAGACACTGAGACACAGAGACACAGAGACACTGAGACACAGAGACACTGAGACGCTGAGACACAGAGACACAGATACACAGAGACACCGAGACTCTGAGACATTGAGACACTGATTTTCTGAGACACTGAGACACTTAGGCACAGAGACTCTGAGACAAAGAGACACTGAGACACAGAGACACTGAGATAGAGAGACACTAAGATGCTGAGACACAGAGACAGAGAGACACTGAGACACTGAGACACATCGACACAGAGACACTGAGACACAGAGACAAAGAGACACTGAGACACAGAGACACTGAGACTCTGAGACACTGAGACACTGAGACACAGACACTGAGACTCAGAGACGCTGAGACACAGACACTGAGACACTGACACACTGAGACACAGAGACACTGAGACTCTGAGACACTGAGACACTGAGACACTGAGACACTGAGACACTGAGAATCTGAGACACTGAGACACAGTGACACTGAGGCACAGAGACTCTGAGACCCTGAGACACTGAGACACAGAGACACAGAGACACTGAGACACTGAGACACTGAGACACAGAGACACTGAGACTCTGAGACAGTGCGACACTGAGACCCAGAGACACTGAGACACAGAGACACTGAGACACTGAGACCCAGAGACACTGAGACTCTGAGACACTGAGACACAGAGACACAGAGACACAGAGACACTGAGACTCTGAGACTCTGAGACTCTGAGACACTGAGACACAGAGACACTGAGAAACTGTGACACAGAGACACAGAGACACTGAGACTCTGAGACACTGAGACACAGAGACACTGAGACACTGAGGCTCAGAGACACAGAGACACAGAGACACAGAGGCACTGAGACTCTGAGACACTAAGACACTGAGACTCTGAGACAACGAGACACTGAGACACAGAGACACTGAGACACAGAGACACTGAGACGCTGAGACACAGAGACACAGATACACAGAGATACCGAGACTCTGAGACATTGAGGCACTGATTTTCTGAGACACTGAGACACAGAGACACTTAGACACAGAGACTCTCAGACAACGAGACACTGAGACACAGAGACAATAAGACGCTGAGACACAGAGACAGAGAGACGCTGAGACACTGAGACACTGAGACAAAGAGACACTGAGACACAGAGACACTGAGACTCTGAGACACTGAGACACTGAGACACAGAGACACAGACACTGAGACTCAGAGACGCTGAGACACAGACACTGAGACACTGACACACAGAGACACAGAGACACTGAGACACTGAGACTCTGAGACTCTGAGACACTGAGACACTGAGACACTGAGACACTGAGACTCTGAGACACTGAGACACTGAGACACAGAGACACAGAGACACTGAGACACTGTGACTCTGAGACACTGTGACTCTGAGACACTGAGACACTGAGACACAGAGACACGGTGACACAGAGACACAGAGACACCGAGACACAGAGACACAGAGGCACTGAGACTCTGAGACACTGAGACACATAGACACAGAGACACTGAGTCACTGAGACACTGAGACTCTGAGACACTGAGACAAGGAGACACACAGACATAGAGACAATTAGACTCCTAGACACTGAGACACAGAGACACTGAGACACTGAGACTCTGAGACACAGAGACACTGAGACAGGGAGACACAGAGACGCTGAGACGCAGAGACGCAGAGACTCTGAGACACTGAGACACAGAAACACAGAGACACTGAGACTCTGAGACACTGAGAATCCGAGACACTGAGACACTGCGTCTCTGAGACACTTAGAAACTGAGACTCTGAGACACTGAGAATCCGAGACACTGAGACAATGCATCTCTGAGACACGTAGAAACTGAGACTCTGAGACTCTGAGACTCTGAGACACTGAGACACTGAGACGCAGAGACAGTGAGACACTGAGACTCTGAGACACTGAGACACAGTGATAGTGAGACACTGAGTCCCTGAGACACTGAGACTCTGAGACACTGAGACTCTGAGACACTGAGACACAGAGACACACAGACATAGAGACAATTAGACTCCTAGACACTGAGACACAGAGACACTGAGGCACTGAGACATGGAGACACAGAGACGCTGAGACACAGAGACGCAGAGACACAGAGAAACTGAGACTCTGAGACACTGAGAATCCGAGACACTGAGACACAGCGTCTCTGAGACACGTAGAAAGTGAGACTCTCAGACTCTGAGACATTGAGAAACTGAGACACAGAGACACAGAGACACAGAGACACAGAGACACTGAGACTCTGAGACACTGAGAATCCGAGACACTGAGACACAGCGTCTCTGAGACACGTAGATAGTGAGACTCTGACACTCTGAGACACTGAGACACTGAGACACTGAGACACAGAGACACAGAGACACTGAGACTCTGAGACACTGAGACACTGAGACACTGCAAATCTGAGACTCTGTGACACTGAGAGACAGAGACACTGAGACACAGAGACACCGAGACACTGTGACACAGAGACACTGAGACTCAGAGACACTGAGACACAGAGACACTATGACTCTGAGACACAGAGACACTGAGACACAGAGACACTGAGACTCTGAGACTCTGAGACACTGAGACACAGAGACACTGAGAAACTGAGACACAGAGACACAGAGACACTGAGACTCTGAGACACTGAGACACAGAGACACTGAGACACTGAGGCTCGGAGACACAGAGACACAGAGGCACTGAGACTCTGAGACACTGAGACTCTGAGACACTGAGACACTGAGACACTGAGACACTGAGACACTGAGAATCTGAGACACTGAGACACAGTGACACTGAGGCACAGAGACTCTGAGACCCTGAGACACTGAGACACAGAGACACTGAGACACTGAGACACAGAGACACTGAGACTCTGAGACAGTGCGACACTGAGACCCAGAGACACTGAGACACAGAGACACTGAGACACTGAGACCCAGAGACACTGAGACTCTGAGAGACTGAGACACAGAGACACAGAGACACAGAGACACTGAGACTCTGAGACTCTGAGACTCTGAGACACTGAGACACAGAGACACTGAGAAACTGTGACACAGAGACACAGAGACACTGAGACTCTGAGACACTGAGACACAGAGACACTGAGACACTGAGGCTCGGAGACGCAGAGACACAGAGACACAGAGGCACTGAGACTCTGAGACACTAAGACACTGAGACTCTGAGACAACGAGACACTGAGACACAGAGACACTGAGACACAGAGACACTGAGACGCTGAGACACAGAGACACAGATACACAGAGATACCGAGACTCTGAGACATTGAGGCACTGATTTTCTGAGACACTGAGACACAGAGACACTTAGACACAGAGACTCTCAGACAACGAGACACTGAGACACAGAGACAATAAGACGCTGAGACACAGAGACAGAGAGACGCTGAGACACTGAGACACTGAGACAAAGAGACACTGAGACACAGAGACACTGAGACTCTGAGACACTGAGACACTGAGACACAGAGACACAGACACTGAGACTCAGAGACGCTGAGACACAGACACTGAGACACTGACACACAGAGACACTGAGACACTGAGACTCTGAGACTCTGAGACACTGAGACACTGAGACACTGAGACACTGAGACTCTGAGACACTGAGACACAGAGACACAGAGACACTGAGACACTGTGACTCTGAGACACTGTGACTCTGAGACACTGAGACACTGAGACACAGAGACACGGTGACACAGAGACACAGAGACACCGAGACACAGAGACACAGAGGCACTGAGACTCTGAGACACTGAGACACATAGACACAGAGACACTGAGTCACTGAGACACTGAGACTCTGAGACACTGAGACAAGGAGACACACAGACATAGAGACAATTAGACTCCTAGACACTGAGACACAGAGACACTGAGACACTGAGACTCTGAGACACAGAGACACTGAGACAGGGAGACACAGAGACGCTGAGACACAGAGACGCAGAGACGCAGAGACACAGAGACTCTGAGACACTGAGACACAGAGACACTGAGACTCTGAGACACTGAGAATCCGAGACACTGAGACACTGCGTCTCTGAGACACTTAGAAACTGAGACTCTGAGACACTGAGAATCCGAGACACTGAGACAATGCATCTCTGAGACACGTAGAAACTGAGACTCTGAGACTCTGAGACTCTGAGACACTGAGACACTGAGACGCAGAGACAGTGAGACACTGAGACTCTGAGACACTGAGACACAGTGATAGTGAGACACTGAGTCCCTGAGACACTGAGACTCTGAGACACTGAGACTCTGAGACACTGAGACACAGAGACACACAGACATAGAGACAATTAGACTCCTAGACACTGAGACACAGAGACACTGAGGCACTGAGACATGGAGACACAGAGACGCTGAGACACAGAGACGCAGAGACACAGAGAAACTGAGACTCTGAGACACTGAGAATCCGAGACACTGAGACACAGCGTCTCTGAGACACGTAGAAAGTGAGACTCTCAGACTCTGAGACATTGAGAAACTGAGACACAGAGACACAGAGACACAGAGACACTGAGACTCTGAGACACTGAGAATCCGAGACACTGAGACACAGCGTCTCTGAGACACGTAGATAGTGAGACTCTGACACTCTGAGACACTGAGACACTGAGACACTGAGACACAGAGACACAGAGACACTGAGACTCTGAGACACTGAGACACTGAGACACTGCAAATCTGAGACTCTGTGACACTGAGAGACAGAGACACTGAGACACAGAGACACCGAGACACTGTGACACAGAGACACTGAGACTCAGAGACACTGAGACACAGAGACACTATGACTCTGAGACACAGAGACACTGAGACACAGAGACACTGAGACTCTGAGACTCTGAGACACTGAGACACAGAGACACTGAGAAACTGAGACACAGAGACACAGAGACACTGAGACTCTGAGACACTGAGACACAGAGACACTGAGACACTGAGGCTCGGAGACACAGAGACACAGAGGCACTGAGACTCTGAGACACTGAGACTCTGAGACACTGAGACACTGAGACACTGAGACACTGAGACTCTGAGACACTGAGAATCCGAGACACTGAGACACAGCGTCTCTGAGACACGTAGAAAGTGAGACTCTCAGACTCTGAGACATTGAGACACTGAGACACAGAGACACAGAGACACAGAGACACTGAGACTCTGAGACACTGAGAATCCGAGACACTGAGACACAGCGTCTCTGAGACACGTAGATAGTGAGACTCTGACACTCTGAGACACTGAGACACTGAGACACAGAGACACAGAGACACTGAGACTCTGAGACACTGAGACACTGAGACACTGAGACACTGCAAATCTGAGACTCTGTGACACTGAGAGACAGAGACACTGAGACACAGAGACACCGAGACACTGTGACACAGAGACACTGAGACTCAGAGACACTGAGACACAGAGACACTATGACTCTGAGACACAGAGACACTGAGACACAGAGACACTGAGACACTGACACTCTGAGACTCTGAGACACTGAGACACAGAGACACTGAGAAACTGAGACACAGAGACACAGAGACACTGAGACTCTGAGACACTGAGACACAGAGACACTGAGACACTGAGGCTCGGAGACACAGAGACACAGAGACACAGAGACACAGAGGCACTGAGACTCTGAGACACTAAGGCACTGAGACTCTGAGACAACGAGACACTGAGACAAAGAGACACTGAGACACAGAGACACTGAGACACTGAGACGCTGAGACACAGAGACACAGATACACAGAGACACCGAGACTCTGAGACATTGAGACACTGATTTTCTGAGACACTGAGACACTTAGGCACAGAGACTCTGAGACAAAGAGACACTGAGACACAGAGACACTGAGATAGAGAGACACTAAGATGCTGAGACACAGAGACAGAGAGACACTGAGACACTGAGACACATCGACACAGAGACACTGAGACACAGAGACAAAGAGACACTGAGACACAGAGACACTGAGACTCTGAGACACAGAGACACTGAGACACAGACACTGAGACTCAGAGACGCTGAGACACAGACACTGAGACACTGACACACTGAGACACAGAGACACTGAGACTCTGAGACACTGAGACTCTGAGACATTGAGACACTGAGACACTGAGACACTGAGACACTGAGACACTGAGAATCTGAGACACTGAGACACAGTGACACTGAGGCACAGAGACTCTGAGACCCTGAGACACTATGACACAGAGACACTGAGACACTGAGACACAGAGACACTGAGACTCTGAGACAGTGCGACACTGAGACCCAGAGACACTGAGACACAGAGACACTGAGACACTGAGACCCAGAGACACTGAGACTCTGAGACACTGAGACACAGAGACACAGAGACACAGAGACACTGAGACTCTGAGACTCTGAGACTCTGAGACACTGAGACACAGAGACACTGAGAAACTGTGACACAGAGACACAGAGACACTGAGACTCTGAGACACTGAGACACAGAGACACTGAGACACTGAGGCTCGGAGACACAGAGACACAGAGACACAGAGGCACTGAGACTCTGAGACACTAAGACACTGAGACTCTGAGACAACGAGACACTGAGACACAGAGACACTGAGACACAGAGACACTGAGACGCTGAGACACAGAGACACAGATACACAGAGATACCGAGACTCTGAGACATTGAGGCACTGATTTTCTGAGACACTGAGACACAGAGACACTTAGACACAGAGACTCTCAGACAACGAGACACTGAGACACAGAGACAATAAGACGCTGAGACACAGAGTCAGAGAGACGCTGAGACACTGAGACACTGAGACAAAGAGACACTGAGACACAGAGACACTGAGACTCTGAGACACTGAGACACTGAGACACAGAGACACAGACACTGAGACTCAGAGACGCTGAGACACAGACACTGAGACACTGACACACAGAGACACAGAGACACTGAGACACTGAGACTCTGAGACTCTGAGACACTGAGACACTGAGACACTGAGACACTGAGACTCTGAGACACTGAGACACTGAGACACAGAGACACTTAGACACAGAGACTCTCAGACAACGAGACACTGAGACACAGAGACAATAAGACGCTGAGACACAGAGACAGAGAGACGCTGAGACACTGAGACACTGAGACAAAGAGACACTGAGACACAGAGACACTGAGACTCTGAGACACTGAGACACTGAGACACAGAGACACAGACACTGAGACTCAGAGACGCTGAGACACAGACACTGAGACACTGACACACAGAGACACTGAGACACTGAGACTCTGAGACTCTGAGACACTGAGACACTGAGACACTGAGACACTGAGACTCTGAGACACTGAGACACTGAGACACAGAGACACAGAGACACTGAGACACTGTGACTCTGAGACACTGTGACTCTGAGACACAGAGACACGGTGACACAGAGACACAGAGACACCGAGACACAGAGACACAGAGGCACTGAGACTCTGAGACACTGAGACACATAGACACAGAGACACTGAGTCACTGAGACACTGAGACTCTGAGACACTGAGACAAGGAGACACACAGACATAGAGACAATTAGACTCCTAGACACTGAGACACAGAGACACTGAGACACTGAGACTCTGAGACACAGAGACACTGAGACAGGGAGACACAGAGACGCTGAGACACAGAGACGCAGAGACGCAGAGACACAGAGACTCTGAGACACTGAGACACAGAAACACAGAGACACTGAGACTCTGAGACACTGAGAATCCGAGACACTGAGACACTGCGTCTCTGAGACACTTAGAAACTGAGACTCTGAGACACTGAGAATCCGAGACACTGAGACAATGCATCTCTGAGACACGTAGAAACTGAGACTCTGAGACTCTGAGACTCTGAGACACTGAGACACTGAGACGCAGAGACAGTGAGACACTGAGACTCTGAGACACTGAGACACAGTGATAGTGAGACACTGAGTCCCTGAGACACTGAGACTCTGAGACACTGAGACTCTGAGACACTGAGACACAGAGACACACAGACATAGAGACAATTAGACTCCTAGACACTGAGACACAGAGACACTGAGGCACTGAGACATGGAGACACAGAGGCGCTGAGACACAGAGACGCAGAGACACAGAGAAACTGAGACTCTGAGACACTGAGAATCCGAGACACTGAGACACAGCGTCTCTGAGACACGTAGAAAGTGAGACTCTCAGACTCTGAGACATTGAGAAACTGAGACACAGAGACACAGAGACACAGAGACACTGAGACTCTGAGACACTGAGAATCCGAGACACTGAGACACAGCGTCTCTGAGACACGTAGATAGTGAGACTCTGACACTCTGAGACACTGAGACACTGAGACACTGAGACACAGAGACACAGAGACACTGAGACTCTGAGACACTGAGACACTGAGACACTGCAAATCTGAGACTCTGTGACACTGAGAGACAGAGACACTGAGACACAGAGACACCGAGACACTGTGACACAGAGACACTGAGACTCAGAGACACTGAGACACAGAGACACTATGACTCTGAGACACAGAGACACTGAGACACAGAGACACTGAGACTCTGAGACTCTGAGACACTGAGACACAGAGACACTGAGAAACTGAGACACAGAGACACAGAGACACTGAGACTCTGAGACACTGAGACACAGAGACACTGAGACACTGAGGCTCGGAGACACAGAGACACAGAGGCACTGAGACTCTGAGACACTGAGACACAGAGACACTGAGACACTGAGGCTCGGAGACACAGAGACACAGAGGCACTGAGACTCTGAGACAACGAGACACTGAGACAAAGAGACGCTGAGACACAGAGACACAGATACACAGAGACACCGAGACTCTGAGACACTGAGACACTGATTTTCTGAGACACTGAGACACTTAGGCACAGAGACGCTGAGACAAAGAGACACTGAGACACAGAGACACTGAGACACAGAGACAAAGAGACACTGAGACAAAGAGACACTGAGACACAGAGACACTGAGACTCTGAGACACTGAGACACAGACACTGAGACTCAGAGACGCTGAGACACAGACACTGAGACACTGACACACTGAGACACAGAGACACTGAGACTCTGAGACACTGAGACTCTGAGACTCTGAGACACTGAGACACAGAGACACAGAGACACAGAGACACTGAGACACTGAGACTCTGAGACTCTGAGACACTGAGACACAGAGACACAGAGACACTGAGAAACTGTGACACAGAGACACAGAGACACTGAGACTCTGAAACACTGAGACACTGAGGCTCGGAGACACAGAGACACAGAGACACAGAGGCACTGAGACTCTGAGACACTAAGACACTGAGACTCTGAGACAACGAGACACTGAGACACTGAAACACTGAGACACAGAGACACTGAGACGCTGAGACGCTGAGACGCTGAGACACAGATACACAGAGATACCGAGACTGTGAGACATTGAGGCACTGATTTTCTGAGACACTGAGACACAGAGACACTTAGACACAGAGACTCTGAGACAAAGAGACACTGAGACACAGAGACACTGAGACACAGAGACACTAAGACGCTGAGACACAGAGACAGAGAGACGCTGAGACACTGAGACACTGAGACTCTGAGACACTGAGACACTGAGACACAGAGACACTGAGACTCAAAGACGCTGAGACACAGAGACACAGAGACACTGAGACACAGAGACACTGAGACACAGATACACAGAGATACCGAGACTCTGAGACATTGAGACACTGATTTTCTGAGACACTGAGACACAGAGACACTGAGACACTGAGACTCTGAGACACTGAGACACAGAGACACAGAGACACTGAGACACAGAGACGCTGAGAATCTGAGACACTGAGACTCTGAGACACTGAGACTCTGAGACGCTGAGACACACAGACACAGAGACACTGAGACACAGAGACACTGAGAATCTGAGACACTGAGACACTGAGACTCTGAGACACTGAGACACAGAGACACTGAGACACAGAGACACTGAGAATCTGAGACACTGAGACACTGAGACACAGTGACACTGAGACACGGAGACTCTGAGACACTGGGACACAGAGACACTGAGACACAGAGACACAGAGACGCTGAGACAATGTGACTCTGAGACACTGAGACACTGAGACACAGAGACACTGAGAATCTGAGACACTGAGACTCTGAGACACTGAGACTCTGAGACGCTGAGACACACAGACACAGAGACACTGAGACACAGAGACACTGAGAATCTGAGACACTGAGACACTGAGACTCTGAGACACTGAGACACAGAGACACTGAGACACAGAGACACTGAGAATCTGAGACTCTGAGACACTGAGACACTGAGACACAGTGACACTGAGACACGGAGACTCTGAGACACTGGGACACAGAGACACTGAGACACAGAGACACAGAGACGCTGAGACAATGTGACTCTGAGACACTGAGACACTGAGACACAGAGACACCGAGACACAGAGACACTGAGACACTGAGACACAGAGACACTGAGAATCTGAGACACTGAGACACTGAGACTCTGAGACACTGAGACACAGAGACACTGAGACACAGAGACACTGAGACACTGAGACACAGTGACACTGAGACACAGAGTTTCTGAGACACTGAGACTCCGAGACACTGGGACACAGAGACACTGAGACACAGAGACACAGAGACACTGAGACACTCTGACTCTGAGACACTGAGACACTGAGACACTGAGACACTGAGACACAGTGGCACTGAGACACAGAGATTATGAGACACTGAGACTCTGAGATGCTGGGACACAGAGACACTGACACACTGAGACACAGAGACACTGAGACTCTGAGACAGTGCGATACTGAGACACAGAGGCACTGAGACACAGAGACACTGAGACCCTGAGACTCTGAGACACTGAGACTCTGAGACACAGAGACACAGAGACACTGAGACACAGAGACACTGAGACTCTGAGACTCTGAGACACTGAGACACAGAGACACTGAGAAACTGTGACACAGAGACACAGAGACTCTGAAACACTGAGACACTGAGGCTCGGAGACACAGAGACACAGAGACCCAGAGGCACTGAGACTCTGAGACACTAAGACACTGAGACTCTGAGACAACGAGACACTGAGATACAGAGACACTGAGACACAGAGACACAGAGACACTGAGACACAGAGACACTGAGACGCTGAGACACAGAGACACAGATACACAGAGACACCGAGACTCTGAGACATTGAGACACTGATTTTCTGAGACACTGAGACACTTAGGCACAGAGACTCTGAGACAAAGAGACACTGAGACACAGAGACACTGAGATAGAGAGACACTAAGATGCTGAGACACAGAGACAGAGAGACACTGAGACACTGAGACACATCGACACAGAGACACTGAGACACAGAGACAAAGAGACACTGAGACACAGAGACACTGAGACTCTGAGACACTGAGACACTGAGACACAGACACTGAGACTCAGAGACGCTGAGACACAGACACTGAGACACTGACACACTGAGACACAGAGACACTGAGACTCTGAGACACTGAGACTCTGAGACACTGAGACACTGAGACACTGAGACACTGAGAATCTGAGACACTGAGACACAGTGACACTGAGGCACAGAGACTCTGAGACCCTGAGACACTGAGACACAGAGACACTGAGACACTGAGACACAGAGACACTGAGACTCTGAGACAGTGCGACACTGAGACCCAGAGACACTGAGACACAGAGACACTGAGACACTGAGACCCAGAGACACTGAGACTCTGAGACACTGAGACACAGAGACACAGAGACACAGAGACTCTGAGACTCTGAGACACTGAGACACAGAGACACTGAGAAACTGTGACACAGAGACACAGAGACACTGAGACTCTGAGACACTGAGACACAGAGACACTGAGACACTGAGGCTCGGAGACACAGAGACACAGAGACACAGAGGCACTGAGACTCTGAGACACTAAGACACTGAGACTCTGAGACAACGAGACACTGAGACACAGAGACACTGAGACACAGAGACACTGAGACGCTGAGACACAGAGACACAGATACACAGAGATACCGAGACTCTGAGACATTGAGGCACTGATTTTCTGAGACACTGAGACACAGAGACAGTTAGACACAGAGACTCTCAGACAACGAGACACTGAGACACAGAGACAATAAGACGCTGAGACACAGAGACAGAGAGACGCTGAGACACTGAGACACTGAGACAAAGAGACACTGAGACACAGAGACACTGAGACTCTGAGACACTGAGACACTGAGACACACAGACACAGACACTGAGACTCAGAGACGCTGAGACACAGACACTGAGACACTGACACACAGAGACACTGAGACACTGAGACTCTGAGACACTGAGACACTGAGACACTGAGACTCTGAGACACTGAGACACTGAGACACAGAGACACAGAGACACTGAGACACTGTGACTCTGAGACACTGTGACTCTGAGACACTGAGACACTGAGACACAGAGACACGGTGACACAGAGACACAGAGACACCGAGACACAGAGACACAGAGGCACTGAGACTCTGAGACACTGAGACACATAGACACAGAGACACTGAGTCACTGAGACACTGAGACTCTGAGACACTGAGACAAGGAGACACACAGACATAGAGACAATTAGACTCCTAGACACTGAGACACAGAGACACTGAGACACTGAGACTCTGAGACACAGAGACACTGAGACAGGGAGACACAGAGACGCTGAGACACAGAGACGCAGAGACGCAGAGACACAGAGACTCTGAGACACTGAGACACAGAAACACAGAGACACTGAGACTCTGAGACACTGAGAATCCGAGACACTGAGACACTGCGTCTCTGAGACACTTAGAAACTGAGACTCTGAGACACTGAGAATCCGAGACACTGAGACAATGCATCTCTGAGACACGTAGAAACTGAGACTCTGAGACTCTGAGACTCTGAGACGCAGAGACAGTGAGACACTGAGACTCTGAGACACTGAGACACAGTGATAGTGAGACACTGAGTCCCTGAGACACTGAGACTCTGAGACACTGAGACTCTGAGACACTGAGACACAGAGACACACAGACATAGAGACAATTAGACTCCTAGACACTGAGACACAGAGACACTGAGGCACTGAGACATGGAGACACAGAGACGCTGAGACACAGAGACGCAGAGACACAGAGAAACTGAGACTCTGAGACACTGAGAATCCGAGACACTGAGACACAGCGTCTCTGAGACACGTAGAAAGTGAGACTCTCAGACTCTGAGACATTGAGAAACTGAGACACAGAGACACAGAGACACAGAGACACTGAGACTCTGAGACACTGAGAATCCGAGACACTGAGACACAGCGTCTCTGAGACACGTAGATAGTGAGACTCTGACACTCTGAGACACTGAGACACTGAGACACTGAGACACAGAGACACAGAGACACTGAGACTCTGAGACACTGAGACACTGAGACACTGCAAATCTGAGACTCTGTGACACTGAGAGACAGAGACACTGAGACACAGAGACACCGAGACACTGTGACACAGAGACACTGAGACTCAGAGACACTGAGACACAGAGACACTATGACTCTGAGACACAGAGACACTGAGACACAGAGACACTGAGACTCTGAGACTCTGAGACACTGAGACACAGAGACACTGAGAAACTGAGACACAGAGACACAGAGACACTGAGACTCTGAGACACTGAGACACAGAGACACTGAGACACTGAGGCTCGGAGACACAGAGACACAGAGGCACTGAGACTCTGAGACACTGAGACACAGAGACACTGAGACACTGAGGCTCGGAGACACAGAGACACAGAGGCACTGAGACTCTGAGACAACGAGACACTGAGACAAAGAGACACTGAGACACAGAGACACTGAGACACTGAGACGCTGAGACACAGAGACACAGATACACAGAGACACCGAGACTCTGAGACACTGAGACACTGATTTTCTGAGACACTGAGACACTTAGGCACAGAGACGCTGAGACAAAGAGACACTGAGACACAGAGACACTGAGACACAGAGACACTGAGACACAGAGACACTGAGACACAGAGACAAAGAGACACTGAGACAAAGAGACACTGAGACACAGAGACACTGAGACACTGACACACTGAGACACAGAGACACTGAGACTCTGAGACAGTGCGACACTGAGACACAGAGACACTGAGACACTGAGTCACTGAGACTCTGAGACTCTGAGACACAGACACAGAGACACAGAGACACTGAGACACTGAGACACTGAGACTCTGAGACTCTGAGACACTGAGACACAGAGACACAGAGACACTGAGAAACTGTGACACAGAGACACAGAGACACTGAGACTCTGAAACACTGAGACACTGAGGCTCGGAGACACAGAGACACAGAGACACAGAGGCACTGAGACTCTGAGACACTAAGACACTGAGACTCTGAGATAACGAGACACTGAGACACTGAGACACAGAGACACTGAGACGCTGAGACACAGAGACACAGATACACAGAGATACCGAGACTGTGAGACATTGAGGCACTGATTTTCTGAGACACTGAGACACAGAGACACTTAGACACAGAGACTCTGAGACAAAGAGACACTGAGACACAGAGACACTGAGACACAGAGACACTAAGACGCTGAGACACAGAGACAGAGAGACGCTGAGACACTGAGACACTGAGACTCTGAGACACTGAGACACTGAGACACAGAGACACTGAGACTCAAAGACGCTGAGACACAGAGACACAGAGACACTGAGACACAGAGACACTGAGACACAGATACACAGAGATACCGAGACTCTGAGACATTGAGACACTGATTTTCTGAGACACTGAGACACAGAGACACTGAGACACTGAGACTCTGAGACACTGAGACACAGAGACACAGAGACACTGAGACACAGAGACGCTGAGAATCTGAGACACTGAGACTCTGAGACACTGAGACTCTGAGACGCTGAGACACAGAGACAGAGAGACACTGAGACACAGAGACACTGAGAATCTGAGACACTGAGACACTGAGACTCTGAGACACTGAGACACAGAGACACTGAGACACAGAGACACTGAGAATCTGAGACACTGAGACACTGAGACACTGAGACACAGTGACACTGAGACACGGAGACTCTGAGACACTGGGACACAGAGACACTGAGACACAGAGACACAGAGACGCTGAGACAATGCGACTCTGAGACACTGAGACACTGAGACACAGAGACGCTGAGAATCTGAGACACTGAGACTCTGAGACACTGAGACTCTGAGACGCTGAGACACACAGACACAGAGACACTGAGACACAGAGACACTGAGAATCTGAGACACTGAGACACTGAGACTCTGAGACACTGAGACACAGAGACACTGAGACACAGAGACACTGAGAATCTGAGACACTGAGACACTGAGACACTGAGACACAGTGACACTGAGACACGGAGACTCTGAGACACTGGGACACAGAGACACTGAGACACAGAGACACAGAGACGCTGAGACAATGTGACTCTGAGACACTGAGACACTGAGACACAGAGACACCGAGACACAGAGACACTGAGACACTGAGACACAGAGACACTGAGAATCTGAGACACTGAGACACTGAGACTCTGAGACACTGAGACACAGAGACACTGAGACACAGAGACACTGAGACACTGAGACACAGTGACACTGAGACACAGAGTTTCTGAGACACTGAGACTCCGAGACACTGGGACACAGAGACACTGAGACACAGAGACACAGAGACACTGAGACACTCTGACTCTGAGACACTGAGACACTGAGACTCTGAGACACAGTGGCACTGAGACACAGAGATTATGAGACACTGAGACTCTGAGACACTGGGACACAGAGACACTGACACACTGAGACACAGAGACACTGAGACTCTCAGACAGTGCGATACTGAGACACAGAGACACTGAGACACAGAGACACTGAGACCCTGAGACTCTGAGACACTGAGACTCTGAGACACAGAGACACAGAGACACTGAGACACAGAGACACTGAGACTCTGAGACTCTGAGACACTGAGACACAGAGACACTGAGAAACTGTGACACAGAGACACAGAGACTCTGAAACACTGAGACACTGAGGCTCGGAGACACAGAGACACAGAGACCCAGAGGCACTGAGACTCTGAGACACTAAGACACTGAGACTCTGAGACAACGAGACACTGAGATACAGAGACACTGAGACACAGAGACACAGAGACACTGAGACACAGAGACACTGAGACGCTGAGACACAGAGACACAGATACACAGAGACACCGAGACTCTGAGACATTGAGACACTGATTTTCTGAGACACTGAGACACTTAGGCACAGAGACTCTGAGACAAAGAGACACTGAGACACAGAGACACTGAGATAGAGAGACACTAAGATGCTGAGACACAGAGACAGAGAGACACTGAGACACTGAGACACATCGACACAGAGACACTGAGACACAGAGACAAAGAGACACTGAGACACAGAGACACTGAGACTCTGAGACACTGAGACACTGAGACACAGACACTGAGACTCAGAGACGCTGAGACACAGACACTGAGACACTGACACACTGAGACACAGAGACACTGAGACTCTGAGACACTGAGACACTGAGACACTGAGACACTGAGACACTGAGAATCTGAGACACTGAGACACAGTGACACTGAGGCACAGAGACTGTGAGACCCTGAGACACTGAGACACAGAGACACAGAGACACTGAGACACTGAGACACTGAGACACAGAGACACTGAGACTCTGAGACAGTGCGACACTGAGACCCAGAGACACTGAGACACAGAGACACTGAGACACTGAGACCCAGAGACACTGAGACTCTGAGACACTGAGACACAGAGACACAGAGACACAGAGACACTGAGACTCTGAGACTCTGAGACTCTGAGACACTGAGACACAGAGACACTGAGAAACTGTGACACAGAGACACAGAGACACTGAGACTCTGAGACACTGAGACACAGAGACACTGAGACACTGAGGCTCGGAGACACAGAGACACAGAGACACAGAGGCACTGAGACTCTGAGACACTAAGACACTGAGACTCTGAGACAACGAGACACTGAGACACAGAGACACTGAGACACAGAGACACTGAGACGCTGAGACACAGAGACACAGATACACAGAGATACCGAGACTCTGAGACATTGAGGCACTGATTTTCTGAGACACTGAGACACAGAGACACTTAGACACAGAGACTCTCAGACAACGAGACACTGAGACACAGAGACAATAAGACGCTGAGACACAGAGACAGAGAGACGCTGAGACACTGAGACACTGAGACAAAGAGACACTGAGACACAGAGACACTGAGACTCTGAGACACTGAGACACTGAGACACAGAGACACAGACACTGAGACTCAGAGACGCTGAGACACAGACACTGAGACACTGACACACAGAGACACAGAGACACTGAGACACTGAGACTCTGAGACTCTGAGACACTGAGACACTGAGACACTGAGACACTGAGACTCTGAGACACTGAGACACTGAGACACAGAGACACAGAGACACTGAGACACTGTGACTCTGAGACACTGTGACTCTGAGACACTGAGACACTGAGACACAGAGACACGGTGACACTGAGACACAGAGACACCGAGACACAGAGACACAGAGGCACTGAGACTCTGAGACACTGAGACACATAGACACAGAGACACTGAGTCACTGAGACACTGAGACTCTGAGACACTGAGACAAGGAGACACACAGACATAGAGACAATTAGACTCCTAGACACTGAGACACAGAGACACTGAGACACTGAGACTCTGAGACACAGAGACACTGAGACAGGGAGACACAGAGACGCTGAGACGCAGAGACGCAGAGACTCTGAGACACTGAGACACAGAAACACAGAGACACTGAGACTCTGAGACACTGAGAATCCGAGACACTGAGACACTGCGTCTCTGAGACACTTAGAAACTGAGACTCTGAGACACTGAGAATCCGAGACACTGAGACAATGCATCTCTGAGACACGTAGAAACTGAGACTCTGAGACTCTGAGACTCTGAGACACTGAGACACTGAGACGCAGAGACAGTGAGACACTGAGACTCTGAGACACTGAGACACAGTGATAGTGAGACACTGAGTCCCTGAGACACTGAGACTCTGAGACACTGAGACTCTGAGACACTGAGACACAGAGACACACAGACATAGAGACAATTAGACTCCTAGACACTGAGACACAGAGACACTGAGGCACTGAGACATGGAGACACAGAGACGCTGAGACACAGAGACGCAGAGACACAGAGAAACTGAGACTCTGAGACACTGAGAATCCGAGACACTGAGACACAGCGTCTCTGAGACACGTAGAAAGTGAGACTCTCAGACTCTGAGACATTGAGAAACTGAGACACAGAGACACAGAGACACAGAGACACAGAGACACTGAGACTCTGAGACACTGAGAATCCGAGACACTGAGACACAGCGTCTCTGAGACACGTAGATAGTGAGACTCTGACACTCTGAGACACTGAGACACTGAGACACTGAGACACAGAGACACAGAGACACTGAGACTCTGAGACACTGAGACACTGAGACACTGCAAATCTGAGACTCTGTGACACTGAGAGACAGAGACACTGAGACACAGAGACACCGAGACACTGTGACACAGAGACACTGAGACTCAGAGACACTGAGACACAGAGACACTATGACTCTGAGACACAGAGACACTGAGACACAGAGACACTGAGACTCTGAGACTCTGAGACACTGAGACACAGAGACACTGAGAAACTGAGACACAGAGACACAGAGACACTGAGACTCTGAGACACTGAGACACAGAGACACTGAGACACTGAGGCTCGGAGACACAGAGACACAGAGGCACTGAGACTCTGAGACACTGAGACTCTGAGACACTGAGACACTGAGACACTGAGACACTGAGACACTGAGAATCTGAGACACTGAGACACAGTGACACTGAGGCACAGAGACTCTGAGACCCTGAGACACTGAGACACAGAGACACTGAGACACTGAGACACAGAGACACTGAGACTCTGAGACAGTGCGACACTGAGACCCAGAGACACTGAGACACAGAGACACTGAGACACTGAGACCCAGAGACACTGAGACTCTGAGAGACTGAGACACAGAGACACAGAGACACAGAGACACTGAGACTCTGAGACTCTGAGACTCTGAGACACTGAGACACAGAGACACTGAGAAACTGTGACACAGAGACACAGAGACACTGAGACTCTGAGACACTGAGACACAGAGACACTGAGACACTGAGGCTCGGAGACGCAGAGACACAGAGACACAGAGGCACTGAGACTCTGAGACACTAAGACACTGAGACTCTGAGACAACGAGACACTGAGACACAGAGACACTGAGACACAGAGACACTGAGACGCTGAGACACAGAGACACAGATACACAGAGATACCGAGACTCTGAGACATTGAGGCACTGATTTTCTGAGACACTGAGACACAGAGACACTTAGACACAGAGACTCTCAGACAACGAGACACTGAGACACAGAGACAATAAGACGCTGAGACACAGAGACAGAGAGACGCTGAGACACTGAGACACTGAGACAAAGAGACACTGAGACACAGAGACACTGAGACTCTGAGACACTGAGACACTGAGACACAGAGACACAGACACTGAGACTCAGAGACGCTGAGACACAGACACTGAGACACTGACACACAGAGACACTGAGACACTGAGACTCTGAGACTCTGAGACACTGAGACACTGAGACACTGAGACACTGAGACTCTGAGACACTGAGACACAGAGACACAGAGACACTGAGACACTGTGACTCTGAGACACTGTGACTCTGAGACACTGAGACACTGAGACACAGAGACACGGTGACACAGAGACACAGAGACACCGAGACACAGAGACACAGAGGCACTGAGACTCTGAGACACTGAGACACATAGACACAGAGACACTGAGTCACTGAGACACTGAGACTCTGAGACACTGAGACAAGGAGACACACAGACATAGAGACAATTAGACTCCTAGACACTGAGACACAGAGACACTGAGACACTGAGACTCTGAGACACAGAGACACTGAGACAGGGAGACACAGAGACGCTGAGACACAGAGACGCAGAGACGCAGAGACACAGAGACTCTGAGACACTGAGACACAGAAACACAGAGACACTGAGACTCTGAGACACTGAGAATCCGAGACACTGAGACACTGCGTCTCTGAGACACTTAGAAACTGAGACTCTGAGACACTGAGAATCCGAGACACTGAGACAATGCATCTCTGAGACACGTAGAAACTGAGACTCTGAGACTCTGAGACTCTGAGACACTGAGACACTGAGACGCAGAGACAGTGAGACACTGAGACTCTGAGACACTGAGACACAGTGATAGTGAGACACTGAGTCCCTGAGACACTGAGACTCTGAGACACTGAGACTCTGAGACACTGAGACACAGAGACACACAGACATAGAGACAATTAGACTCCTAGACACTGAGACACAGAGACACTGAGGCACTGAGACATGGAGACACAGAGACGCTGAGACACAGAGACGCAGAGACACAGAGAAACTGAGACTCTGAGACACTGAGAATCCGAGACACTGAGACACAGCGTCTCTGAGACACGTAGAAAGTGAGACTCTCAGACTCTGAGACATTGAGAAACTGAGACACAGAGACACAGAGACACAGAGACACTGAGACTCTGAGACACTGAGAATCCGAGACACTGAGACACAGCGTCTCTGAGACACGTAGATAGTGAGACTCTGACACTCTGAGACACTGAGACACTGAGACACTGAGACACAGAGACACAGAGACACTGAGACTCTGAGACACTGAGACACTGAGACACTGCAAATCTGAGACTCTGTGACACTGAGAGACAGAGACACTGAGACACAGAGACACCGAGACACTGTGACACAGAGACACTGAGACTCAGAGACACTGAGACACAGAGACACTATGACTCTGAGACACAGAGACACTGAGACACAGAGACACTGAGACTCTGAGACTCTGAGACACTGAGACACAGAGACACTGAGAAACTGAGACACAGAGACACAGAGACACTGAGACTCTGAGACACTGAGACACAGAGACACTGAGACACTGAGGCTCGGAGACACAGAGACACAGAGGCACTGAGACACTGAGACACTGAGACTCTGAGACTCTGAGACACTGAGACACAGAGACACAGAGACACTGAGAAACTGTGACACAGAGACACAGAGACACTGAGACTCTGAAACACTGAGACACTGAGGCTCGGAGACACAGAGACACAGAGACACAGAGGCACTGAGACTCTGAGACACTAAGACACTGAGACTCTGAGACAACGAGACACTGAGACACTGAGACACAGAGACACTGAGACGCTGAGACACAGAGACACAGATACACAGAGATACCGAGACTGTGAGACATTGAGGCACTGATTTTCTGAGACACTGAGACACAGAGACACTTAGACACAGAGACTCTGAGACAAAGAGACACTGAGACACAGAGACACTGAGACACAGAGACACTAAGACGCTGAGACACAGAGACAGAGAGACGCTGAGACACTGAGACACTGAGACTCTGAGACACTGAGACACTGAGACACAGAGACACTGAGACTCAAAGACGCTGAGACACAGAGACACAGAGACACTGAGACACAGAGACACTGAGACACAGATACACAGAGATACCGAGACTCTGAGACATTGAGACACTGATTTTCTGAGACACTGAGACACAGAGACACTGAGACACTGAGACTCTGAGACACTGAGACACAGAGACACAGAGACACTGAGACACAGAGACGCTGAGAATCTGAGACACTGAGACTCTGAGACACTGAGACTCTGAGACGCTGAGACACAGAGACACAGAGACACTGAGACACAGAGACACTGAGAATCTGAGACACTGAGACACTGAGACTCTGAGACACTGAGACACAGAGACACTGAGACACAGAGACACTGAGAATCTGAGACACTGAGACACTGAGACACTGAGACACAGTGACACTGAGACACGGAGACTCTGAGACACTGGGACACAGAGACACTGAGACACAGAGACACAGAGACGCTGAGACAATGCGACTCTGAGACACTGAGACACTGAGACACAGAGACGCTGAGAATCTGAGACACTGAGACTCTGAGACACTGAGACTCTGAGACGCTGAGACACACAGACACAGAGACACTGAGACACAGAGACACTGAGAATCTGAGACACTGAGACACTGAGACTCTGAGACACTGAGACACAGAGACACTGAGACACAGAGACACTGAGAATCTGAGACACTGAGACACTGAGACACTGAGACACAGTGACACTGAGACACGGAGACTCTGAGACACTGGGACACAGAGACACTGAGACACAGAGACACAGAGACGCTGAGACAATGTGACTCTGAGACACTGAGACACTGAGACACAGAGACACCGAGACACAGAGACACTGAGACACTGAGACACAGAGACACTGAGAATCTGAGACACTGAGACACTGAGACTCTGAGACACTGAGACGCAGAGACACTGAGACACAGAGACACTGAGACACTGAGACACAGTGACACTGAGACACAGAGTTTCTGAGACACTGAGACTCCGAGACACTGGGACACAGAGACACTGAGACACAGAGACACAGAGACACTGAGACACTCTGACTCTGAGACACTGAGACACTGAGACACTGAGACACTGAGACTCTGAGACACAGTGGCACTGAGACACAGAGATTATGAGACACTGAGACTCTGAGACACTGGGACACAGAGACACTGACACACTGAGACACAGAGACACTGAGACTCTCAGACAGTGCGATACTGAGACACAGAGACACTGAGACACAGAGACACTGAGACCCTGAGACTCTGAGACACTGAGACTCTGAGACACAGAGACACAGAGACACTGAGACACAGAGACACTGAGACTCTGAGACTCTGAGACACTGAGACACAGAGACACTGAGAAACTGTGACACAGAGACACAGAGACTCTGAAACACTGAGACACTGAGGCTCGGAGACACAGAGACACAGAGACCCAGAGGCACTGAGACTCTGAGACACTAAGACACTGAGACTCTGAGACAACGAGACACTGAGATACAGAGACACTGAGACACAGAGACACAGAGACACTGAGACACAGAGACACTGAGACGCTGAGACACAGAGACACAGATACACAGAGACACCGAGACTCTGAGACATTGAGACACTGATTTTCTGAGACACTGAGACACTTAGGCACAGAGACTCTGAGACAAAGAGACACTGAGACACAGAGACACTGAGATAGAGAGACACTAAGATGCTGAGACACAGAGACAGAGAGACACTGAGACACTGAGACACATCGACACAGAGACACTGAGACACAGAGACAAAGAGACACTGAGACACAGAGACACTGAGACTCTGAGACACTGAGACACTGAGACACAGACACTGAGACTCAGAGACGCTGAGACACAGACACTGAGACACTGACACACTGAGACACAGAGACACTGAGACTCTGAGACACTGAGACACTGAGACACTGAGACACTGAGACACTGAGACACTGAGAATCTGAGACACTGAGACACAGTGACACTGAGGCACAGAGACTCTGAGACCCTGAGACACTGAGACACAGAGACACTGAGACACTGAGACACAGAGACACTGAGACTCTGAGACAGTGCGACACTGAGACCCAGAGACACTGAGACACAGAGACACTGAGACACTGAGACCCAGAGACACTGAGACTCTGAGACACTGAGACACAGAGACACAGAGACACTGAGACTCTGAGACTCTGAGACTCTGAGACACTGAGACACAGAGACACTGAGAAACTGTGACACAGAGACACAGAGACACTGAGACTCTGAGACACTGAGACACTGAGACACTGAGGCTCGGAGACACAGAGACACAGAGACACAGAGGCACTGAGACTCTGAGACACTAAGACACTGAGACTCTGAGACAACGAGACACTGAGACACAGAGACACTGAGACACAGAGACACTGAGACGCTGAGACACAGAGACACAGATACACAGAGATACCGAGACTCTGAGACATTGAGGCACTGATTTTCTGAGACACTGAGACACAGAGACACTTAGACACAGAGACTCTCAGACAACGAGACACTGAGACACAGAGACAATAAGACGCTGAGACACAGAGACAGAGAGACGCTGAGACACTGAGACACTGAGACAAAGAGACACTGAGACACAGAGACACTGAGACTCTGAGACACTGAGACACTGAGACACAGAGACACAGACACTGAGACTCAGAGACGCTGAGACACAGACACTGAGACACTGACACACAGAGACACAGAGACACTGAGACACTGAGACTCTGAGACTCTGAGACACTGAGACACTGAGACACTGAGACTCTGAGACACTGAGACACTGAGACACAGAGACACAGAGACACTGAGACACTGTGACTCTGAGACACTGTGACTCTGAGACACTGAGACACTGAGACACAGAGACACGGTGACACAGAGACACAGAGACACCGAGACACAGAGACACAGAGGCACTGAGACTCTGAGACACTGAGACACATAGACACAGAGACACTGAGTCACTGAGACACTGAGACTCTGAGACACTGAGACAAGGAGACACACAGACATAGAGACAATTAGACTCCTAGACACTGAGACACAGAGACACTGAGACACTGAGACTCTGAGACACAGAGACACTGAGACAGGGAGACACAGAGACGCTGTGACACAGAGACGCAGAGACGCAGAGACTCTGAGACACTGAGACACAGAAACACAGAGACACTGAGACTCTGAGACACTGAGAATCCGAGACACTGAGACACTGCGTCTCTGAGACACTTAGAAACTGAGACTCTGAGACACTGAGAATCCGAGACACTGAGACAATGCATCTCTGAGACACGTAGAAACTGAGACTCTGAGACTCTGAGACTCTGAGACACTGAGACACTGAGACGCAGAGACAGTGAGACACTGAGACTCTGAGACACTGAGACACAGTGATAGTGAGACACTGAGTCCCTGAGACACTGAGACTCTGAGACACTGAGACTCTGAGACACTGAGACACAGAGACACACAGACATAGAGACAATTAGACTCCTAGACACTGAGACACAGAGACACTGAGGCACTGAGACATGGAGACACAGAGACGCTGAGACACAGAGACGCAGAGACACAGAGAAACTGAGACTCTGAGACACTGAGAATCCGAGACACTGAGACACAGCGTCTCTGAGACACGTAGAAAGTGAGACTCTCAGACTCTGAGACATTGAGAAACTGAGACACAGAGACACAGAGACACAGAGACACTGAGACTCTGAGACACTGAGAATCCGAGACACTGAGACACAGCGTCTCTGAGACACGTAGATAGTGAGACTCTGACACTCTGAGACACTGAGACACTGAGACACTGAGACACAGAGACACAGAGACACTGAGACTCTGAGACACTGAGACACTGAGACACTGCAAATCTGAGACTCTGTGACACTGAGAGACAGAGACACTGAGACACAGAGACACCGAGACACTGTGACACAGAGACACTGAGACTCAGAGACACTGAGACACAGAGACACTATGACTCTGAGACACAGAGACACTGAGACACAGAGACACTGAGACTCTGAGACTCTGAGACACTGAGACACAGAGACACTGAGAAACTGAGACACAGAGACACAGAGACACTGAGACTCTGAGACACTGAGACACAGAGACACTGAGACACTGAGGCTCGGAGACACAGAGACACAGAGGCACTGAGACTCTGAGACACTGAGACTCTGAGACACTGAGACACTGAGACACTGAGACACTGAGAATCTGAGACACTGAGACACAGTGACACTGAGGCACAGAGACTCTGAGACCCTGAGACACTGAGACACAGAGACACTGAGACACTGAGACACAGAGACACTGAGACTCTGAGACAGTGCGACACTGAGACCCAGAGACACTGAGACACAGAGACACTGAGACACTGAGACCCAGAGACACTGAGACTCTGAGAGACTGAGACACAGAGACACAGAGACACAGAGACACTGAGACTCTGAGACTCTGAGACTCTGAGACACTGAGACACAGAGACACTGAGAAACTGTGACACAGAGACACAGAGACACTGAGACTCTGAGACACTGAGACACAGAGACACTGAGACACTGAGGCTCGGAGACACAGAGACACAGAGACACAGAGGCACTGAGACTCTGAGACACTAAGACACTGAGACTCTGAGACAACGAGACACTGAGACACAGAGACACTGAGACACAGAGACACTGAGACGCTGAGACACAGAGACACAGATACACAGAGATACCGAGACTCTGAGACATTGAGGCACTGATTTTCTGAGACACTGAGACACAGAGACACTTAGACACAGAGACTCTCAGACAACGAGACACTGAGACACAGAGACAATAAGACGCTGAGACACAGAGACAGAGAGACGCTGAGACACTGAGACACTGAGACAAAGAGACACTGAGACACAGAGACACTGAGACTCTGAGACACTGAGACACTGAGACACAGAGACACAGACACTGAGACTCAGAGACGCTGAGACACAGACACTGAGACACTGACACACAGAGACACTGAGACACTGAGACTCTGAGACTCTGAGACACTGAGACACTGAGACACAGAGACACAGAGACACTGAGACACTGTGACTCTGAGACACTGTGACTCTGAGACACTGAGACACTGAGACACAGAGACACGGTGACACAGAGACACAGAGACACCGAGACACAGAGACACAGAGGCACTGAGACTCTGAGACACTGAGACACATAGACACAGAGACACTGAGTCACTGAGACACTGAGACTCTGAGACACTGAGACAAGGAGACACACAGACATAGAGACAATTAGACTCCTAGACACTGAGACACAGAGACACTGAGACACTGAGACTCTGAGACACAGAGACACTGAGACAGGGAGACACAGAGACGCTGAGACACAGAGACGCAGAGACGCAGAGACACAGAGACTCTGAGACACTGAGACACAGAAACACAGAGACCCTGAGACTCTGAGACACTGAGAATCCGAGACACTGTGACACTGCGTCTCTGAGACACTTAGAAACTGAGACTCTGAGACACTGAGAATCCGAGACACTGAGACAATGCATCTCTGAGACACGTAGAAACTGAGACTCTGAGACTCTGAGACACTGAGACACTGAGACGCAGAGACAGTGAGACACTGAGACTCTGAGACACTGAGACACAGTGATAGTGAGACACTGAGTCCCTGAGACACTGAGACTCTGAGACACTGAGACTCTGAGACACTGAGACACAGAGACACACAGACATAGAGACAATTAGACTCCTAGACACTGAGACACAGAGACACTGAGGCACTGAGACATGGAGACACAGAGACGCTGAGACACAGAGACGCAGAGACACAGAGAAACTGAGACTCTGAGACACTGAGAATCCGAGACACTGAGACACAGCGTCTCTGAGACACGTAGAAAGTGAGACTCTCAGACTCTGAGACATTGAGAAACTGAGACACAGAGACACAGAGACACAGAGACACTGAGACTCTGAGACACTGAGAATCCGAGACACTGAGACACAGCGTCTCTGAGACACGTAGATAGTGAGACTCTGACACTCTGAGACACTGAGACACTGAGACACTGAGACACAGAGACACAGAGACACTGAGACTCTGAGACACTGAGACACTGAGACACTGCAAATCTGAGACTCTGTGACACTGAGAGACAGAGACACTGAGACACAGAGACACCGAGACACTGTGACACAGAGACACTGAGACTCAGAGACACTATGACTCTGAGACACAGAGACACAGAGACACTGAGACTCTGAGACTCTGAGACACTGAGACACAGAGACACTGAGAAACTGAGACACAGAGACACAGAGACACTGAGACTCTGAGACACTGAGACACAGAGACACTGAGACACTGAGGCTCGGAGACACAGAGACACAGAGGCACTGAGACTCTGAGACACTGAGACACAGAGACACTGAGACACTGAGGCTCGGAGACACAGAGACACAGAGGCACTGAGACTCTGAGACAACGAGACACTGAGACAAAGAGACACTGAGACACAGAGACACTGAGACACTGAGACGCTGAGACACAGAGACACAGATACACAGAGACACCGAGACTCTGAGACACTGAGACACTGATTTTCTGAGACACTGAGACACTTAGGCACAGAGACGCTGAGACAAAGAGACACTGAGACACAGAGACACTGAGACACAGAGACACAGAGACACTGAGACACAGAGACAAAGAGACACTGAGACAAAGAGACACTGAGACACAGAGACACTGAGACTCTGAGACACTGAGACACTGAGACACAGACACTGAGACTCAGAGACGCTGAGACACAGACACTGAGACACTGACACACTGAGACACAGAGACACTGAGACTCTGAGACACTGAGACTCTGAGACTCTGAGACACAGACACAGAGACACAGAGACACAGAGACACTGAGACACTGAGACTCTGAGACTCTGAGACACTGAGACACAGAGACACAGAGACACTGAGAAACTGTGACACAGAGACACAGAGACACTGAGACTCTGAAACACTGAGACACTGAGGCTCGGAGACACAGAGACACAGAGACACAGAGGCACTGAGACTCTGAGACACTAAGACACTGAGACTCTGAGACAACGAGACACTGAGACACTGAGACACAGAGACACTGAGACGCTGAGACACAGAGACACAGATACACAGAGATACCGAGACTGTGAGACATTGAGGCACTGATTTTCTGAGACACTGAGACACAGAGACACTTAGACACAGAGACTCTGAGACAAAGAGACACTGAGACACAGAGACACTGAGACACAGAGACACTAAGACGCTGAGACACAGAGACAGAGAGACGCTGAGACACTGAGACACTGAGACTCTGAGACACTGAGACACTGAGACACAGAGACACTGAGACTCAAAGACGCTGAGACACAGAGACACAGAGACACTGAGACACAGAGACACTGAGACACAGATACACAGAGATACCGAGACTCTGAGACATTGAGACACTGATTTTCTGAGACACTGAGACACAGAGACACTGAGACACTGAGACTCTGAGACACTGAGACACAGAGACACAGAGACACTGAGACACAGAGACGCTGAGAATCTGAGACACTGAGACTCTGAGACACTGAGACTCTGAGACGCTGAGACACACAGACACAGAGACACTGAGACACAGAGACACTGAGAATCTGAGACACTGAGACACTGAGACTCTGAGACACTGAGACACAGAGACACTGAGACACAGAGACACTGAGAATCTGAGACACTGAGACACTGAGACACTGAGACACAGTGACACTGAGACACGGAGACTCTGAGACACTGGGACACAGAGACACTGAGACACAGAGACACAGAGACGCTGAGACAATGCGACTCTGAGACACTGAGACACTGAGACACAGAGACGCTGAGAATCTGAGACACTGAGACTCTGAGACACTGAGACTCTGAGACGCTGAGACACACAGACACAGAGACACTGAGACACAGAGACACTGAGAATCTGAGACACTGAGACACTGAGACTCTGAGACACTGAGACACAGAGACACTGAGACACAGAGACACTGAGAATCTGAGACACTGAGACACTGAGACACTGAGACACAGTGACACTGAGACACGGAGACTCTGAGACACTGGGACACAGAGACACTGAGACACAGAGACACAGAGACGCTGAGACAATGTGACTCTGAGACACTGAGACACTGAGACACAGAGACACCGAGACACAGAGACACTGAGACACTGAGACACAGAGACACTGAGAATCTGAGACACTGAGACACTGAGACTCTGAGACACTGAGACGCAGAGACACTGAGACACAGAGACACTGAGACACTGAGACACAGTGACACTGAGACACAGAGTTTCTGAGACACTGAGACTCCGAGACACTGGGACACAGAGACACTGAGACACAGAGACACAGAGACACTGAGACACTCTGACTCTGAGACACTGAGACACTGATTCACTGAGACACTGAGACACTGAGACTCTGAGACACAGTGGCACTGAGACACAGAGATTATGAGACACTGAGACTCTGAGACACTGGGACACAGAGACACTGACACACTGAGACACAGAGACACTGAGACTCTGAGACAGTGCGATACTGAGACACAGAGACACTGAGACACAGAGACACTGAGACCCTGAGACTCTGAGACACTGAGACTCTGAGACACAGAGACACAGAGACACTGAGACACAGAGACACTGAGACTCTGAGACTCTGAGACACTGAGACACAGAGACACTGAGAAACTGTGACACAGAGACACTGAGACGCTGAGACACAGAGACACAGATACACAGAGACACCGAGACTCTGAGACATTGAGACACTGATTTTCTGAGACACTGAGACACTTAGGCACAGAGACTCTGAGACAAAGAGACACTGAGACACAGAGACACTGAGATAGAGAGACACTAAGATGCTGAGACACAGAGACAGAGAGACACTGAGACACTGAGACACATCGACACAGAGACACTGAGACACAGAGACAAAGAGACACTGAGACACAGAGACACTGAGACTCTGAGACACTGAGACACTGAGACACAGACACTGAGACTCAGAGACGCTGAGACACAGACACTGAGACACTGACACACTGAGACACAGAGACACTGAGACTCTGAGACACTGAGACACTGAGACACTGAGACACTGAGACACTGAGAATCTGAGACACTGAGACACAGTGACACTGAGGCACAGAGACTCTGAGACCCTGAGACACTGAGACACAGAGACACTGAGACACTGAGACACAGAGACACTGAGACTCTGAGACAGTGCGACACTGAGACCCAGAGACACTGAGACACAGAGACACTGAGACACTGAGACCCAGAGACACTGAGACTCTGAGACACTGAGACACAGAGACACAGAGACACAGAGACACTGAGACTCTGAGACTCTGAGACTCTGAGACACTGAGACACAGAGACACTGAGAAACTGTGACACAGAGACACAGAGACACTGAGACTCTGAGACACTGAGACACAGAGACACTGAGACACTGAGGCTCGGAGACACAGAGACACAGAGACACAGAGGCACTGAGACTCTGAGACACTAAGACACTGAGACTCTGAGACAACGAGACACTGAGACACAGAGACACTGAGACACAGAGACACTGAGACGCTGAGACACAGAGACACAGATACACAGAGATACCGAGACTCTGAGACATTGAGGCACTGATTTTCTGAGACACTGAGACACAGAGACACTTAGACACAGAGACTCTCAGACAACGAGACACTGAGACACAGAGACAATAAGACGCTGAGACACAGAGACAGAGAGACGCTGAGACACTGAGACACTGAGACAAAGAGACACTGAGACACAGAGACACTGAGACTCTGAGACACTGAGACACTGAGACACAGAGACACAGACACTGAGACTCAGAGACGCTGAGACACAGACACTGAGACACTGACACACAGAGACACAGAGACACTGAGACACTGAGACTCTGAGACTCTGAGACACTGAGACACTGAGACACTGAGACTCTGAGACACTGAGACACTGAGACACAGAGACACAGAGACACTGAGACACTGTGACTCTGAGACACTGTGACTCTGAGACACTGAGACACTGAGACACAGAGACACGGTGACACTGAGACACAGAGACACCGAGACACAGAGACACAGAGGCACTGAGACTCTGAGACACTGAGACACATAGACACAGAGACACTGAGTCACTGAGACACTGAGACTCTGAGACACTGAGACAAGGAGACACACAGACATAGAGACAATTAGACTCCTAGACACTGAGACACAGAGACACTGAGACACTGAGACTCTGAGACACAGAGACACTGAGACAGGGAGACACAGAGACGCTGTGACACAGAGACGCAGAGACGCAGAGACTCTGAGACACTGAGACACAGAAACACAGAGACACTGAGACTCTGAGACACTGAGAATCCGAGACACTGAGACACTGCGTCTCTGAGACACTTAGAAACTGAGACTCTGAGACACTGAGAATCCGAGACACTGAGACAATGCATCTCTGAGACACGTAGAAACTGAGACTCTGAGACTCTGAGACTCTGAGACACTGAGACACTGAGACGCAGAGACAGTGAGACACTGAGACTCTGAGACACTGAGACACAGTGATAGTGAGACACTGAGTCCCTGAGACACTGAGACTCTGAGACACTGAGACTCTGAGACACTGAGACACAGAGACACACAGACATAGAGACAATTAGACTCCTAGACACTGAGACACAGAGACACTGAGGCACTGAGACATGGAGACACAGAGACGCTGAGACACAGAGACGCAGAGACACAGAGAAACTGAGACTCTGAGACACTGAGAATCCGAGACACTGAGACACAGCGTCTCTGAGACACGTAGAAAGTGAGACTCTCAGACTCTGAGACATTGAGAAACTGAGACACAGAGACACAGAGACACAGAGACACTGAGACTCTGAGACACTGAGAATCCGAGACACTGAGACACAGCGTCTCTGAGACACGTAGATAGTGAGACTCTGACACTCTGAGACACTGAGACACTGAGACACTGAGACACAGAGACACAGAGACACTGAGACTCTGAGACACTGAGACACTGAGACACTGCAAATCTGAGACTCTGTGACACTGAGAGACAGAGACACTGAGACACAGAGACACCGAGACACTGTGACACAGAGACACTGAGACTCAGAGACACTGAGACACAGAGACACTATGACTCTGAGACACAGAGACACTGAGACACAGAGACACTGAGACTCTGAGACTCTGAGACACTGAGACACAGAGACACTGAGAAACTGAGACACAGAGACACAGAGACACTGAGACTCTGAGACACTGAGACACAGAGACACTGAGACACTGAGGCTCGGAGACACAGAGACACAGAGGCACTGAGACTCTGAGACACTGAGACTCTGAGACACTGAGACACTGAGACACTGAGACACTGAGACACTGAGAATCTGAGACACTGAGACACAGTGACACTGAGGCACAGAGACTCTGAGACCCTGAGACACTGAGACACAGAGACACTGAGACACTGAGACACAGAGACACTGAGACTCTGAGACAGTGCGACACTGAGACCCAGAGACACTGAGACACAGAGACACTGAGACACTGAGACCCAGAGACACTGAGACTCTGAGAGACTGAGACACAGAGACACAGAGACACAGAGACACTGAGACTCTGAGACTCTGAGACTCTGAGACACTGAGACACAGAGACACTGAGAAACTGTGACACAGAGACACAGAGACACTGAGACTCTGAGACACTGAGACACAGAGACACTGAGACACTGAGGCTCGGAGACACAGAGACACAGAGACACAGAGGCACTGAGACTCTGAGACACTAAGACACTGAGACTCTGAGACAACGAGACACTGAGACACAGAGACACTGAGACACAGAGACACTGAGACGCTGAGACACAGAGACACAGATACACAGAGATACCGAGACTCTGAGACATTGAGGCACTGATTTTCTGAGACACTGAGACACAGAGACACTTAGACACAGAGACTCTCAGACAACGAGACACTGAGACACAGAGACAATAAGACGCTGAGACACAGAGACAGAGAGACGCTGAGACACTGAGACACTGAGACAAAGAGACACTGAGACACAGAGACACTGAGACTCTGAGACACTGAGACACTGAGACACAGAGACACAGACACTGAGACTCAGAGACGCTGAGACACAGACACTGAGACACTGACACACAGAGACACTGAGACACTGAGACTCTGAGACTCTGAGACACTGAGACACTGAGACTCTGAGACACTGAGACACTGAGACACAGAGACACAGAGACACTGAGACACTGTGACTCTGAGACACTGTGACTCTGAGACACTGAGACACTGAGACACAGAGACACGGTGACACAGAGACACAGAGACACCGAGACACAGAGACACAGAGGCACTGAGACTCTGAGACACTGAGACACATAGACACAGAGACACTGAGTCACTGAGACACTGAGACTCTGAGACACTGAGACAAGGAGACACACAGACATAGAGACAATTAGACTCCTAGACACTGAGACACAGAGACACTGAGACACTGAGACTCTGAGACACAGAGACACTGAGACAGGGAGACACAGAGACGCTGAGACACAGAGACGCAGAGACGCAGAGACTCTGAGACACTGAGACACAGAAACACAGAGACCCTGAGACTCTGAGACACTGAGAATCCGAGACACTGTGACACTGCGTCTCTGAGACACTTAGAAACTGAGACTCTGAGACACTGAGAATCCGAGACACTGAGACAATGCATCTCTGAGACACGTAGAAACTGAGACTCTGAGACTCTGAGACTCTGAGACACTGAGACACTGAGACGCAGAGACAGTGAGACACTGAGACTCTGAGACACTGAGACACAGTGATAGTGAGACACTGAGTCCCTGAGACACTGAGACTCTGAGACACTGAGACTCTGAGACACTGAGACACAGAGACACACAGACATAGAGACAATTAGACTCCTAGACACTGAGACACAGAGACACTGAGGCACTGAGACATGGAGACACAGAGACGCTGAGACACAGAGACGCAGAGACACAGAGAAACTGAGACTCTGAGACACTGAGAATCCGAGACACTGAGACACAGCGTCTCTGAGACACGTAGAAAGTGAGACTCTCAGACTCTGAGACATTGAGAAACTGAGACACAGAGACACAGAGACACAGAGACACTGAGACTCTGAGACACTGAGAATCCGAGACACTGAGACACAGCGTCTCTGAGACACGTAGATAGTGAGACTCTGACACTCTGAGACACTGAGACACTGAGACACAGAGACACAGAGACACTGAGACTCTGAGACACTGAGACACTGCAAATCTGAGACTCTGTGACACGGAGAGACAGAGACACTGAGACACAGAGACACCGAGACACTGTGACACAGAGACACTGAGACTCAGAGACACTGAGACACAGAGACACTATGACTCTGAGACACAGAGACACTGAGACACAGAGACACTGAGACTCTGAGACTCTGAGACACTGAGACACAGAGACACTGAGAAACTGAGACACAGAGACACAGAGACACTGAGACTCTGAGACACTGAGACACAGAGACACTGAGACACTGAGGCTTGGAGACACAGAGACACAGAGGCACTGAGACTCTGAGACACTGAGACACAGAGACACTGAGACACTGAGGCTCGGAGACACAGAGACACAGAGGCACTGAGACTCTGAGACAACGAGACACTGAGACAAAGAGACACTGAGACACAGAGACACTGAGACACTGAGACGCTGAGACACAGAGACACAGATACACAGAGACACCGAGACTCTGAGACACTGAGACACTGATTTTCTGAGACACTGAGACACTTAGGCACAGAGACGCTGAGACAAAGAGACACTGAGACACAGAGACACTGAGACACAGAGACACAGAGACACAGAGACACAGAGACAAAGAGACACTGAGACAAAGAGACACTGAGACACAGAGACACTGAGACTCTGAGACACTGAGACACTGAGACACAGACACTGAGACTCAGAGACGCTGAGACACAGACACTGAGACACTGACACACTGAGACACAGAGACACTGAGACTCTGAGACACTGAGACTCTGAGACTCTGAGACACAGACACAGAGACACAGAGACACTGAGACACTGAGACTCTGAGACTCTGAGACACTGAGACACAGAGACACAGAGACACTGAGAAACTGTGACACAGAGACACAGAGACACTGAGACTCTGAAACACTGAGACACTGAGGCTCGGAGACACAGAGACACAGAGACACAGAGGCACTGAGACTCTGAGACACTAAGACACTGAGACTCTGAGACAACGAGACACTGAGACACTGAGACACAGAGACACTGAGACGCTGAGACACAGAGACACAGATACACAGAGATACCGAGACTGTGAGACATTGAGGCACTGATTTTCTGAGACACTGAGACACAGAGACACTTAGACACAGAGACTCTGAGACAAAGAGACACTGAGACACAGAGACACTGAGACACAGAGACACTAAGACGCTGAGACACAGAGACAGAGAGACGCTGAGACACTGAGACACTGAGACTCTGAGACACTGAGACACTGAGACACAGAGACACTGAGACTCAAAGACGCTGAGACACAGAGACACAGAGACACTGAGACACAGAGACACTGAGACACAGATACACAGAGATACCGAGACTCTGAGACATTGAGACACTGATTTTCTGAGACACTGAGACACAGAGACACTGAGACACTGAGACTCTGAGACACTGAGACACAGAGACACAGAGACACAGAGACGCTGAGAATCTGAGACACTGAGACTCTGAGACACTGAGACTCTGAGACGCTGAGACACACAGACACAGAGACACTGAGACACAGAGACACTGAGAATCTGAGACACTGAGACACTGAGACTCTGAGACACTGAGACACAGAGACACTGAGACACAGAGACACTGAGAATCTGAGACACTGAGACACTGAGACACTGAGACACTGAGACACGGAGACTCTGAGACACTGGGACACAGAGACACTGAGACACAGAGACACAGAGACGCTGAGACAATGTGACTCTGAGACACTGAGACACTGAGACACAGAGACGCTGAGAATCTGAGACACTGAGACTCTGAGACACTGAGACTCTGAGACGCTGAGACACACAGACACAGAGACACTGAGACACAGAGACACTGAGAATCTGAGACACTGAGACACTGAGACTCTGAGACACTGAGACACAGAGACACTGAGACACAGAGACACTGAGAATCTGAGACACTGAGACACTGAGACACTGAGACACAGTGACACTGAGACACGGAGACTCTGAGACACTGGGACACAGAGACACTGAGACACAGAGACACAGAGACGCTGAGACAATGTGACTCTGAGACACTGAGACACTGAGACACAGAGACACCAAGACACAGAGACACTGAGACACAGAGACACTGAGAATCTGAGACACTGAGACACTGAGACTCTGAGACACTGAGACACAGAGACACTGAGACACAGAGACACTGAGACACTGAGACACAGTGACACTGAGACACAGAGTTTCTGAGACACTGAGACTCCGAGACAGTGGGACACAGAGACACTGAGACACAGAGACACAGAGACACTGAGACACTCTGACTCTGAGACACTGAGACACTGAGACACTGAGACACTGAGACACTGAGACTCTGAGACACAGTGGCACTGAGACACAGAGATTATGAGACACTGAGACTCTGAGACACTGGGACACAGAGACACTGACACACTGAGACACAGAGACACTGAGACTCTGAGACAGTGCGATACTGAGACACAGAGACACTGAGACACAGAGACACTGAGACCCTGAGACTCTGAGACACTGAGACTCTGAGACACAGAGACACAGAGACACTGAGACACAGAGACACTGAGACTCTGAGACTCTGAGACACTGAGACACAGAGACACTGAGAAACTGTGACACAGAGACACAGAGACTCTGAAACACTGAGACACTGAGGCTCGGAGACACAGAGACACAGAGACCCAGAGGCACTGAGACTCTGAGACACTAAGACACTGAGACTCTGAGACAACGAGACACTGAGATACAGAGACACTGAGACACAGAGACACAGAGACACTGAGACACAGAGACACTGAGACGCTGAGACACAGAGACACAGATACACAGAGACACCGAGACTCTGAGACATTGAGACACTGATTTTCTGAGACACTGAGACACAGAGACACTGAGACACTGAGACACAGAGACACTGAGACACAGAGACACTGAGACACTGAGACCCTGAGACACTGAGACACTAGGACACAGAGACAGAGAGACACTGAGACACTGAGACAAAGAGACACTGAGACACAGAGACACTGAGACACAGAGACACTGAGACTCTGAGACACTGAGACACAGAGACACAGACACTGAGACTCAGAGACGCTGAGACACAGACACTGAGACACTGAGACACTGAGACACAGAGACACTGAGACTCTGAGACACTGAGACTCTGAGACACTGAGACACAGAGACACAGAGACACTGAGACACTGAGACACAGAGACACTGAGACACAGAGACACTGAGAGTCTGAGACACTGAGACACTGAGACACTGAGACACAGTGACACTGAGACACAGAGACTCCTAGACACTGGGACACAGAGACACTGAGACACAGAGACACAGAGACGCTGAGACACTGTGACTCTGAGACACTGAGACACTGAGACACAGAGACACCGAGACACAGAGACACTGAGACACTGAGACACAGAGACACTGAGACATAGAGACACAGAGACGCTGAGACAATGTGACTGTGAGACACTGAGACACTGAGACACAGAGACACCGTGACACAGAGACACTGAGACACTGAGACACAGAGACACTGAGAATCTGAGACTCTGAGACACTGAGACTCTCAGACACTGAGACACAGAGACACTGAGAATCTGAGACACTGAGACACAGAGACACTGAGACACTGAGACACAGTGACACTGAGACACAGAGATTCTGAGACACTGAGACTCTGAGACACAGTGGCACTGAGACACAGAGATTCTGAGACACTGAGACTCTGAGACACTGGGACACAGAGACACTGACACACTGAGACACAGAGACACTGAGACTCTGAGACAGTGCGATACTGAGACACAGAGACACTGAGACACAGAGACACTGAGACCCTGAGACTCTGAGACACTGAGACTCTGAGACACTGAGACTCTGAGACACAGAGACACAGAGACACTGAGACACTGAGACACTGAGAATCTGAGACTCTGAGACACTGAGACACTGAGACACTGAGACACAGAGACACTGAGAAACTGTGACACAGAGACACAGAGACACTGAGACTCTGAAACACTGAGACACTGAGGCTCGGAGACACAGAGACACAGAGACACAGAGACACAGAGGCACTGAGACTCTGAGACACTAAGACACTGAGACTCTGAGACAACGAGACACTGAGATACAGAGACACTGAGACACAGAGACACAGAGACACTGAGACACAGAGACACTGAGACACTGAGACACTGAGACCCTGAGACACTGAGACACTGAGACACTGAGACAGAGAGACACTGAGACACTGAGACAAAGAGACACTGAGACAGAGAGACACTGAGACTCTGAGACACTGAGACACAGAGACACAGACACTGAGACTCAGAGACGCTGAGACACAGACACTGAGACACTGAGACAGAGAGACACTGAGACTCTGAGACACTGAGACTCTGAGACACTGAGACACAGAGACACAGAGACACAGAGACACTGAGACTCTGAGACACTGAGACACTGAGACACAGAGACACAGAGACACAGAGACACAGAGACCCTGAGACTCTGAGACACTGAGAATCTGAGACACAGAGACTCTGAGACACTGAGACACAGAGACACAGAGACACAGAGACACAGAGACCCTGAGACTCTGAGACACTGAGAATCTGAGACACAGAGACTCTGAGACCCTGAGACACTGAGACACTGAGACACAGAGACACTGACACACTGAGACACAGAGACACTGAGACTCTGAGACAGTGCGACACTGAGACACAGAGACACTGAGACACAGAGACACTGAGACACTGAGACCCAGAGACACTGAGACTCTGAGACACTGAGACACAGAGACACAGAGACACTGAGACACAGAGACACTGAGACTCTGAGACTCTGAGACACTGAGACACAGAGACACTGAGAAACTGTGACACAGAGACACAGAGACACTGAGACTCTGAGACACTGAGACACAGAGACACTGAGACACTGAGGCTCGGAGACACAGAGACACAGCGACACAGAGGCACTGAGACTCTGAGACACTAAGACACTGAGACTCTGAGACAACGAGACACTGAGACACAGAGACACTGAGACACAGAGACACTGAGACGCTGAGACACAGAGACACAGATACACAGAGATACCGAGACTCTGAGACATTGAGGCACTGATTTTCTGAGACACTGAGACACAGAGACAATAAGACGCTGAGACACAGAGACAGAGAGACGCTGAGACACTGAGACACTGAGACAAAGAGACACTGAGACACAGAGACACTGAGACTCTGAGACACTGAGACACTGAGACACAGAGACACAGAGACACAGACACTGAGACTCAGAGACGCTGAGACACAGACACTGAGACACTGACACACAGAGACACAGAGACACTGAGACACTGAGACTCTGAGACTCTGAGACACTGAGACACTGAGACACTGAGACACTGAGACACAGAGACACAGAGACACTGAGACACTGTGACTCTGAGACACTGTGACTCTGAGACACTGAGACACTGAGACACAGAGACACGGTGACACTGAGACACAGAGACACCGAGACACAGAGACACAGAGGCACTGAGACTCTGAGACACTGAGACACATAGACACAGAGACACTGAGTCACTGAGACACTGAGACTCTGAGACACTGAGACAAGGAGACACACAGACATAGAGACAATTAGACTCCTAGACACTGAGACACAGAGACACTGAGACACTGAGACTCTGAGACACAGAGACACTGAGACAGGGAGACACAGAGACGCTGAGACACAGAGACGCAGAGACGCAGAGACACAGAGACACTTAGACTCTGAGACACTGAGACACAGAAACACAGAGACACTGAGACTCTGAGACACTGAGAATCCGAGACACTGAGACACTGCGTCTCTGAGACACTTAGAAACTGAGACTCTGAGACACTGAGAATCCGAGACACTGAGACAATGCATCTCTGAGACACGTAGAAACTGAGACTCTGAGACTCTGAGACTCGGAGACACTGAGACACTGAGACGCAGAGACAGTGAGACACTGAGACTCTGAGACACTGAGACACAGTGATAGTGAGACACTGAGTCCCTGAGACACTGAGACTCTGAGACACTGAGACTCTGAGACACTGAGACACAGAGACACACAGACATAGAGACAATTAGACTCCTAGACACTGAGACACAGAGACACTGAGGCACTGAGACATGGAGACACAGAGACGCTGAGACACAGAGACGCAGAGACACAGAGACACTTAGACTCTGAGACACTGAGACACAGAGACACAGAGAAACTGAGACTCTGAGACACTGAGAATCCGAGACACTGAGACACAGCGTCTCTGAGACACGTAGAAAGTGAGACTCTCAGACTCTGAGACATTGAGAAACTGAGACACAGAGACACAGAGACACAGAGACACTGAGACTCTGAGACACTGAGAATCCGAGACATTGAGACACAGCGTCTCTGAGACACGTAGATAGTGAGACTCTGCCACTCTGAGACACTGAGACACTGAGACACAGAGACACAGAGACACTGAGACTCTGAGACACTGAGACACTGAGACACTGCAAATCTGAGACTCTGTGACACTGAGAGACAGAGACACTGAGACACAGAGACACCGAGACACTGTGACACAGAGACACTGAGACTCTGAGACACTGAGACACAGAGACACTATGACTCTGAGACACAGAGACACTGAGACACAGAGACACTGAGACTCTGAGACTCTGAGACACTGAGACACAGAGACACTGAGAAACTGAGACACAGAGACACAGAGACACTGAGACTCTGAGACACTGAGACACAGAGACACTGAGACACTGAGGCTCGGAGACACAGAGACACAGAGGCACTGAGACTCTGAGACACTAAGGCACTGAGACTCTGAGACAACGAGACACTGAGACAAAGAGACACTGAGACACAGAGACACTGAGACACTGAGACACTGAGACACAGATACACAGAGACACCGAGACTCTGAGACATTGAGACACTGATTTTCTGAGACTCTGAGACACAGAGACACTGAGACACTGAGACGCTGAGACACAGAGACACAGATACACAGAGACACCGAGACTCTGAGACATTGAGACACTGATTTTCTGAGACACTGAGACACTTAGGCACAGAGACGCTGAGACAAAGAGACACTGAGACACAGAGACACTGAGACACAGAGACACTAAGACGCTGAGACACAGAGACAGAGAGACACTGAGACACTGAGACACATCGACACAGAGACACTGAGACACAGAGACAAAGAGACACTGAGACAAAGAGACACTGAGACACAGAGACACTGAGACTCTGAGACACTGAGACACTGAGACACTGACACACTGAGACACAGAGACACTGAGACTCTGAGACACTGAGACACTGAGACACAGAGACACTGAGAGACTGAGAATCTGAGACACTGAGACACTGAGACACTGTGACACTGAGACACAGAGACTCTGAGACACTGAGACACTGTGACACTGAGACACAGAGACACTGGCACACTGAGACACAGAGACACTGAGACTCTGAGACAGTGCGACACTGAGACACAGAGACACTGAGACACAGAGACACTGAGACACTGAGACTCTGAGACACAGACACAGAGACACAGAGACACAGAGACACTGAGACACAGAGACACTGAGACTCTGAGACTCTGAGACACTGAGACACAGAGACACAGAGACACTGAGAAACTGTGACACAGAGACACAGAGACACTGAGACTCTGAAACACTGAGACACTGAGGCTCGGAGACACAGAGACACAGAGACACAGAGGCACTGAGACTCTGAGACACTAAGACACTGAGACTCTGAGACAACGAGACACTGAGACACAGAGACACAGAGACACTGAGACACTGAGACGCTGAGACACAGAGACACAGATACACAGAGATACCGAGACTGTGAGACATTGAGGCACTGATTTTCTGAGACACTGAGACACAGAGACACTTAGACACAGAGACTCTGAGACAAAGAGACACTGAGACACAGAGACACTGAGACACAGAGACACTAAGACGCTGAGACACAGAGACAAAGAGACGCTGAGACACTGAGACACTGAGACTCTGAGACACTGAGACACTGAGACACAGAGACACTGAGACTCAAAGACGCTGAGACACAGAGACACAGAGACTCTGAGACACAGAGACACTGAGACACAGATACACAGAGATACCGAGACACTGAGACACAGAGACACTGAGACTCTGAGACACTGAGACTCTGAGACACTGAGACACAGAGACACAGAGACACTGAGACACAGAGACGCTGAGAATCTGAGACACTGAGACTCTGAGACACTGAGACACTGAGACACAGAGACACTGAGACACAGAGACACTGAGAATCTGAGACACTGAGACACTGAGACACTGAGACACAGTGACACTGAGACACGGAGACTCTGAGACACTGGGACACAGAGACACTGAGACACAGAGACACAGAGACGCTGAGACAATGTGACTCTGAGACACTGAGACACTGAGACACTGAGACACAGAGACACCGAGACACAGAGACACTGAGACACTGAGACACAGAGACACTGAGAATCTGAGACACTGAGACACTGAGACTCTGAGACACTGAGACACAGAGACACTGAGAATCTGAGACCCTGAGACACTGAGACACTGAGACACAGAGACACTGAGACACTGAGACACAGTGACACTGAGACACAGAGTTTCTGAGACACTGAGACTCCGAGACACTGGGACACAGAGACACTGAGACACAGAGACACAGAGACACTGAGACACTCTGACTCTGAGACACTGAGACACTGAGACACTGAGACACTGAGACTCTGAGACACAGTGGCACTGAGACACAGAGATTCTGAGACACTGAGACTCTGAGACACTGGGACACAGAGACACTGACACACTGAGACACAGAGACACTGAGACTCTGAGACAGTGCGATACTGAGACACAGAGACACTGAGACACAGAGACACTGAGACCCTGAGACTCTGAGACACTGAGACTCTGAGACACAGAGACACAGAGACACTGAGATACAGAGACTCTGAGACTCTGAGACACTGAGACACTGAGACACTGAGACACAGAGACACTGAGAAACTGTGACACAGAGACACAGAGACTCTGAAACACTGAGACACTGAGGCTCGGAGACACAGAGACACAGAGACCCAGAGGCACTGAGACTCTGAGACACTAAGACACTGAGACTCTGAGACAACGAGACACTGAGATACAGAGACACTGAGACACAGAGACACAGAGACACTGAGACACAGAGACACTGAGACGCTGAGACACAGAGACACAGATAGACAGAGACACCGAGACTCTGAGACATTGAGACACTGATTTTCTGAGACACTGAGACACAGAGACACTGAGACACTGAGACACAGAGACACAGAGACACTGAGACACTGAGACACTGAGACCCTGAGACACTGAGACACTAGGACACAGAGACAGAGAGACACTGAGACACTGAGACAAAGAGACACTGAGACACAGAGACACTGAGACTCTGAGACACTGAGACACAGAGACACAGACACTGAGACTCAGAGACGCTGAGACACAGACACTGAGACACTGAGACACAGAGACACTGAGACTCTGAGACACTGAGACTCTGAGACACTGAGACTCTGAGACACAGAGACACTGAGACACTGAGACACAGAGACACTGAGACACAGAGACACTGAGAGTCTGAGACACTGAGACACTGAGACACTGAGACACAGTGACACTGAGACACAGAGACTCCTAGACACTGGGACACAGAGACACTGAGACACAGAGACACAGAGACGCTGAGACACTGTGACTCTGAGACACTGAGACACTGAGACACAGAGACACCGAGACACTGAGACACTGAGACACAGAGACACTGAGACATAGAGACACAGAGACGCTGAGACAATGTGACTGTGAGACACTGAGACACTGAGACACAGAGACACCGAGACACAGAGACACTGAGACACTGAGACACAGAGACACTGAGAATCTGAGACACTGAGACACAGAGACACTGAGACACTGAGACACAGTGACACTGAGACACAGAGATTCTGAGACACTGAGACTCTGAGACACAGTGGCACTGAGACACAGAGATTCTGAGACACTGAGACTCTGAGACTCTGAGACACAGAGACACTGACACACTGAGACACAGAGACACTGAGACTCTGAGACAGTGCGATACTGAGACACAGAGACACTGAGACACAGAGACACTGAGACCCTGAGACTCTGAGACACTGAGACTCTGAGACACAGAGACACAGAGACACTGAGACACAGAGACACTGAGACTCTGAGACTCTGAGACACTGAGACACTGAGACACTGAGACACAGAGACACTGAGAAACTGTGACACAGAGACACAGAGACACTGAGACTCTGAAACACTGAGACACTGAGGCTCGGAGACACAGAGACACAGAGACACAGAGGCACTGAGACTCTGAGACACTAAGACACTGAGACTCTGAGACAACGAGACACTGAGATACAGAGACACTGAGACACAGAGACACAGAGACACTGAGACACAGAGACACTGAGACGCTGAGACACAGAGACACAGATACACAGAGACACCGAGACTCTGAGACATTGAGACACTGATTTTCTGAGACACTGAGACACAGAGACACTGAGACACTGAGACACAGAGACACTGAGACACAGAGACACTGAGACACTGAGACACTGAGACAGAGAGACACTGAGACACTGAGACAAAGAGACACTGAGACAGAGAGACACTGAGACTCTGAGACACTGAGACACAGAGACACAGACACTGAGACTCAGAGACGCTGAGACACAGACACTGAGACACTGAGACAGAGAGACACTGAGACTCTGAGACACTGAGACTCTGAGACACTGAGACACAGAGACACAGAGACACAGAGACACTGAGACACAGAGACACTGAGACTCTGAGACACTGAGACACTGAGACACAGAGACACAGAGACACAGAGACACAGAGACACAGAGACCCTGAGACTCTGAGACACTGAGAATCTGAGACACAGAGACTCTGAGACACTGAGACACAGAGACACAGAGACACAGAGACACAGAGACCCTGAGACTCTGAGACACTGAGAATCTGAGACACAGAGACTCTGAGACCCTGAGACACTGAGACACTGAGACACAGAGACACAGAGACACAGAGATCCTGAGACTCTGAGACACTGAGAATCTGAGACACAGAGACTCTGAGACCCTGAGACACTGAGACACTGAGACACAGAGACACTGACACACTGAGACACAGAGACACTGAGACTCTGAGACAGTGCGACACTGAGACGCAGAGACACTGAGACACAGAGACACTGAGACACTGAGACCCAGAGACACTGAGACTCTGAGACACTGAGACACAGAGACACAGAGACACTGAGACACAGAGACACTGAGACTCTGAGACTCTGAGACACTGAGACACAGAGACACTGAGAAAGTGTGACACTGAGACACAGAGACACTGAGACTCTGAGACACTGAGACACAGAGACACTGAGACACTGAGACACTGAGGCTCGGAGACACAGAGACACAGAGACACAAGACACAGAGGCACTGAGACTCCGAGACAACGAGACACTGAGACTCTGAGACAACGAGACACTGAGACACAGAGACACTGAGAATCTGAGACACTGAGACACTGAGACACAGAGACACTGAGACAAAGAGACACTGAGACACAGAGACACTGAGACAGAGAGACACTAAGATGCTGAGACACAGAGACAGAGAGACACTGAGACACTGAGACACATCGACACAGAGACACTGAGACACAGAGACAAAGAGACACTGAGACACAGAGACACTGATACTCTGAGACACTGAGACACTGAGACACAGACACTGAGACTCAGAGACGCTGAGACACAGACACTGAGACACTGACACACTGAGACACAGAGACACAGAGACACTGAGAATCTGAGACACTGAGACACAGTGACACTGAGGCACAGAGACTCTGAGACCCTGAGACACTGAGACACAGAGACACTGAGACACTGAGACACAGAGACACTGAGACTCTGAGACAGTGCGACACTGAGACCCAGAGACACTGAGACACAGAGACACTGAGACACTGAGACCCAGAGACACAGAGACACAGAGACACTGAGACTCTGAGACTCTGAGACTCTGAGACACTGAGACACAGAGACACTGAGAAACTGTGACACAGAGACACAGAGACACTGAGCCTCTGAGACACTGAGACACAGAGACACTGAGACACTGAGGCTCGGAGACACAGAGACACAGAGACACAGAGGCACTGAGACTCTGAGACACTAAGACACTGAGACTCTGAGACAACGAGACACTGAGACACAGAGACACTGAGACACAGAGACACTGAGACGCTGAGACACAGAGACACAGATACACAGAGATACCGAGACTCTGAGACATTGAGGCACTGATTTTCTGAGACACTGAGACACAGAGACACTTAGACACAGAGACTCTCAGACAACGAGACACTGAGACACAGAGACAATAAGACGCTGAGACACAGAGACAGAGAGACGCTGAGACACTGAGACACTGAGACACTGAGACAAAGAGACACTGAGACACAGAGACACTGAGACTCTGAGACAGTGCGACACTGAGACACAGAGACACTGAGACACAGAGACACTGAAACACAGAGACACTGAGACACTGAGACCCTGAGACTCTGAGACACTGAGACACAGAGACACTGAGACACAGAGACACTGAGACTCTGAGACTCTGAGACACTGAGACACAGAGACACTGAGAAAGTGTGACACTGAGACACAGAGACACTGAGACTCTGAGACACTGAGACACAGAGACACTGAGACACTGAGACACTGATGCTCGGAGACACAGAGACACAGAGACACAGAGACACAGAGGCACTGAGACTCCGAGACAACGAGACACTGAGACTCTGAGACAACGAGACACTGAGACACAGAGACACTGAGACACAGAGACACTGAGACGCTGAGACACAGAGCCACAGATACACAGAGATACCGAGACTCTGAGACATTGAGACACTGATTTTCTGAGACACTGAGACATAGAGACACTTAGACACAGAGACTCTGAGACAACGAGACACTGAGACACAGAGACACAGAGACACTAAGACGCTGAGACACAGAGACAGAGAGACACTGAGACACTGAGACACATCGACACAGATACTGAGACACTGAGACACAGAGACAAAGAGACACTGAGACACAGAGACACTGAGACTCTGAGACACTGAGACACTGAGACACAGAGACACAGACACTGAGACTCAGAGACGCTGAGACACAGACACTGAGACACTGACACACAGAGACACAGAGACACTGAGGCTCGGAGACACAGAGACACAGAGACACAGAGACACTGAGACGCTGAGACACAGAGACACAGATACACAGAGATACCGAGACTCTGAGACATTGAAACACTGATTTTCTGAGACACTGAGACACAGAGACACTTAGACACAGAGACTCTGAGACAAAGAGACACTGAGACACAGAGTCACTGAGACACAGAGACACTAAGACGCTGAGACATAGAGACAGAGAGACACTGAGACACTGAGACACTGAGACTCTGAGACACTGAGACTCTGAGACACTGAGACACTGAGACACAGAGACACTGAGAATCTGAGACACTGAGACACTGAGACTCTGAGACACTGAGACACAGAGACACTGAGAATCTGAGACACTGAGACACTGAGACACAGAGACACTGAGACACTGAGACACTGAGACACAGTGACACTGAGACACAGAGATTCCGAGACACTGAGACTCTGAGACACTGGGACAGAGACACTGAGACACAGAGACACAGAGACACTGAGACACTGTGACTCTGAGACTCTGAGACACAGAGACACGGTGACACTGAGACACAGAGACACCGAGACACTGAGAATCTGAGACACTGAGACACAGAGACACAGAGACACTGAGACACAGAAACACTGAGACTCTGAGACACTGAGACACTGAGACTCTGAGACACTGAGACACAGTGACACTGAGACACAGAGATTCTGAGACACTGAGACTCTGAGACAATGGGACACAGAGACACTGGCACACTGAGACACAGAGACACTGAGACTCTGAGACAGTGCGATACTGAGACACAGAGACACTGAGACACAGAGACACTGAGACTCTGAGACACTGAGACTCTGAGACACTGAGACACAGAGACACAGAGACACTGAGACTCTGAGACTCTGAGAAACTGAGACACAGAGACACTGAGAAACTGTGACACAGAGACACTGAGACTCTGAGACACTGAGACACTGATGCTCGGAGACACAGAGACACAGAGGCACTGAGACTCTGAGACACTAAGACACTGAGACTCTGAGACAACGAGACACTGAGACACAGAGACACTGAGACACAGAGACACTGAGACGCTGAGACACAGAGACACAGATACACAGAGATACCGAGACTCTGAGACATTGAGACACTGATTTTCTGAGACACTGAGACACAGAGACACTGAGACACTGAGACTCTGAGACACAGAGACACTGAGACAGGGAGACACAGAGACGCTGAGACACAGAGACGCAGAGACGCAGAGACACAGAGACACTTAGACTCTGAGACACTGAGACACAGAAACACAGAGACACTGAGACTCTGAGACACTGAGAATCCGAGACACTGAGACACTGCGTCTCTGAGACACTTAGAAACTGAGACTCTGAGACACTGAGAATCCGAGACACTGAGACAATGCATCTCTGAGACACGTAGAAACTGAGACTCTGAGACTCTGAGACTCTGAGACACTGAGACACTGAGACACTGAGACGCAGAGACAGTGAGACACTGAGACTCTGAGACACTGAGACACAGTGATAGTGAGACACTGAGTCCCTGAGACACTGAGACTCTGAGACACTGAGACACAGAGACACAGACACTGAGACTCAGAGACGCTGAGACACAGACACTGAGACACTGAGACAGAGAGACACTGAGACTCTGAGACACTGAGACTCTGAGACACTGAGACACAGAGACACAGAGACACTGAGACACAGAGACACTGAGACTCTGAGACACTGAGACACAGAGACACAGAGACACAGAGACCCTGAGACTCTGAGACACTGAGAATCTGAGACACAGAGACTCTGAGACACTGAGACACAGAGACACAGAGACACAGAGACCCTGAGACTCTGAGACACTGAGAATCTGAGACACAGAGACTCTGAGACCCTGAGACACTGAGACACTGAGACACAGAGACACAGAGACACAGAGACCCTGAGACTCTGAGACACTGAGAATCTGAGACACAGAGACTCTGAGACCCTGAGACACTGAGACACTGAGACACAGAGACACTGACACACTGAGACACAGAGACACTGAGACTCTGAGACAGTGCGACACTGAGACACAGAGACACTGAGACACAGAGACACTGAGACACTGAGACCCAGAGACACTGAGACTCTGAGACACTGAGACACAGAGACACAGAGACACTGAGACACAGAGACACTGAGACTCTGAGACTCTGAGACACTGAGACACTGAGAAAGTGTGACACTGAGACACAGAGACACTGAGACTCTGAGACACTGAGACACAGAGACACTGAGACACTGAGACACTGAGGCTCGGAGACACAGAGACACAGAGACACAGAGACACAGAGGCACTGAGACTCCGAGACAACGAGACACTGAGACTCTGAGACAACGAGACACTGAGACACAGAGACACTGAGAATCTGAGACACTAAGACACTGAGACACAGAGACACTGAGACAAAGAGACACTGAGACACAGAGACACTGAGACAGAGAGACACTAAGATGCTGAGACACAGAGACAGAGAGACACTGAGACACTGAGACACATCGACACAGAGACACTGAAACACAGAGACAAAGAGACACTGAGACACAGAGACACTGATACTCTGAGACACTGAGACACTGAGACACAGACACTGAGACTCAGAGACGCTGAGACACAGACACTGAGACACTGACACACTGAGACACAGAGACACAGAGATACTGAGAATCTGAGACACTGAGACACAGTGACACTGAGGCACAGAGACTCTGAGACCCTGAGACACTGAGACACAGAGACACTGAGACACTGAGACACAGAGACACTGAGACTCTGAGACAGTGCGACACTGAGACCCAGAGACACTGAGACACAGAGACACTGAGACACTGAGACCCAGAGACACAGAGACACAGAGACACTGAGACACAGAGACACTGAGAAACTGTGACACAGAGACACAGAGACACTGAGACTCTGAGACACTGAGACACAGAGACACTGAGACACTGAGGCTCGGAGACACAGAGACACAGAGACACAGAGGCACTGAGACTCTGAGACACTAAGACACTGAGACTCTGAGACAACGAGACACTGAGACACAGAGACACTGAGACACAGAGACACTGAGACGCTGAGACACAGAGACACAGATACACAGAGATACCGAGACTCTGAGACATTGAGGCACTGATTTTCTGAGACACTGAGACACAGAGACACTTAGACACAGAGACTCTCAGACAACGAGACACTGAGACACAGAGACAATAAGACGCTGAGACACAGAGACAGAGAGACGCTGAGACACTGAGACACTGAGACACTGAGACAAAGAGACACTGAGACACAGAGACACTGAGACTCTGAGACAGTGCGACACTGAGACACAGAGACACTGAGACACAGAGACACTGAAACACAGAGACACTGAGACACTGAGACCCTGAGACTCTGAGACACTGGGACACAGAGACACAGAGACACTGAGACACAGAGACACTGAGACTCTGAGACTCTGAGACACTGAGACACAGAGACACTGAGAAAGTGTGACACTGAGACACAGAGACACTGAGACTCTGAGACACTGAGACACAGAGACACTGAGACACTGAGACACTGAGGCTCGGAGACACAGAGACACAGAGACACAGAGGCACTGAGACTCCGAGACAACGAGACACTGAGACTCTGAGACAACGAGACACTGAGACACAGAGACACTGAGACACAGAGACACTGAGACGCTGAGACACAGAGCCACAGATACACAGAGATACCGAGACTCTGAGACATTGAGACACTGATTTTCTGAGACACTGAGACATAGAGACACTTAGACACAGAGACTCTGAGACAACGAGACACTGAGACACAGAGACACAGAGACACAGAGACACTAAGACGCTGAGACACAGAGACAGAGAGACACTGAGACACTGAGACACATCGACACAGATACTGAGACACTGAGACACAGAGACAAAGAGACACTGAGACACAGAGACACTGAGACTCTGAGACACTGAGACACTGAGACACTGAGACACAGAGACACAGACACTGAGACTCAGAGACGCTGAGACACAGACACTGAGACACTGACACACAGAGACACAGAGACACTGAGGCTCGGAGACACAGAGACACAGAGACACAGAGACACTGAGACGCTGAGACACAGAGACACAGATACACAGAGATACCGAGACTCTGAGACATTGAGACACTGATTTTCTGAGACACTGAGACACAGAGACACTTAGACACAGAGACTCTGAGACAAAGAGACACTGAGACACAGAGTCACTGAGACACAGAGACACTAAGACGCTGAGACATAGAGACAGAGAGACACTGAGACACTGAGACACTGAGACTCTGAGACACTGAGACTCTGAGACACTGAGACACTGAGACACAGAGACACTGAGAATCTGAGACACTGAGACACTGAGACTCTGAGACACTGAGACACAGAGACACTGAGAATCTGAGACACTGAGACACTGAGACACAGAGACACTGAGACACTGAGACACAGTGACACTGAGACACAGAGATTCCGAGACACTGAGACTCTGAGACACTGGGACAGAGACACTGAGACACAGAGACACAGAGACACTGAGACACTGTGACTCTGAGACACTGAGACACAGAGACACGGTGACACTGAGACACAGAGACACCGAGACACAGAGACACTGAGACACAGAGACACTGAGAATCTGAGACACTGAGACACAGAGACACAGAGACACTGAGACACAGAAACACTGAGACTCTGAGACACTGAGACACTGAGACTCTGAGACACTGAGACACAGTGACACTGAGACACAGAGATTCTGAGACACTGAGACTCTGAGACAATGGGACACAGAGACACTGGCACACTGAGACACAGAGACACTGAGACTCTGAGACAGTGCGATACTGAGACACAGAGACACTGAGACACAGAGACACTGAGACTCTGAGACACTGAGACTCTGAGACACTGAGACACAGAGACACAGAGACACAGAGACACTGAGACTCTGAGACTCTGAGAAACTGAGACACAGAGACACTGAGAAACTGTGACACAGAGACACTGAGACTCTGAGACACTGAGACACTGATGCTCGGAGACACAGAGACACAGAGACACAGAGGCACTGAGACTCTGAGACACTAAGACACTGAGACTCTGAGACAACGAGACACTGAGACACAGAGACACTGAGACACAGAGACACTGAGACGCTGAGACACAGAGACACAGATACACAGAGATACCGAGACTCTGAGACATTGAGACACTGATTTTCTGAGACACTGAGACACAGAGACACTGAGACACTGAGACTCTGAGACACAGAGACACTGAGACAGGGAGACACAGAGACGCTGAGACACAGAGACGCAGAGACGCAGAGACACAGAGACACTTAGACTCTGAGACACTGAGACACAGAAACACAGAGACACTGAGACTCTGAGACACTGAGAATCCGAGACACTGAGACACTGCGTCTCTGAGACACTTAGAAACTGAGACTCTGAGACACTGAGAATCCGAGACACTGAGACAATGCGTCTCTGAGACACGTAGAAACTGAGACTCTGAGACTCTGAGACACTGAGACACTGAGACGCAGAGACAGTGAGACACTGAGACTCTGAGACACTGAGACACAGTGATAGTGAGACACTGAGTCCCTGAGACACTGAGACTCTGAGACACAGTGACTCTGAGACACTGAGACACAGAGACACACAGACATAGAGACAATTAGACTCCTAGACACTGAGACACAGAGACACTGAGGCACTGAGGCAGGGAGACACAGAGACGCTGAGACACAGAGACGCAGAGACACAGAGACATCTAGACTCTGAGACACTGAGACACAGAGACACAGAGACACTGAGACACAGAGACTATGAGACACTGAGAATCCGAGACACTGAGACAAAGCGTCTCTGAGACACGTAGAAAGTGAGACTCTGAGACTCTGAGACATTGAGACACTGAGACACAGAGACACAGAGACACTGAGACTCTGAGACACTGAGAATCCGAGACACTGAGAAACAGCGTCTCTGAGACACGTAGATAGTGAGACTCTGACACTCTGAGACACTGAGACACTGAGACACAGAGACACAGAGACACTGAGACTCTGAGACACTGAGACTCTGAGACACTGAGACACTGCGAATCTGAGACTCTGTGACACTGAGAGACAGAGGCACTGAGACACAGAGACACCGAGACACTGTCACACAGAGACACTGAGACTCAGAGACACTGAGACACAGAGACACTATGACTCTGAGACACAGAGACACTGAGACACTGAGACACAGAGACACTGAGACTCTGAGACTCTGAGACACTGAGACACAGAGACACTGAGAAACTGAGACACAGAGACACAGAGACACTGAGACTCTGAGACACTGAGACACAGAGACACTGAGACACTGAGACACTGAGGCTTGGAGACACAGAGACACAGAGACACAGAGGCACTGAGACTCTGAGACACTAAGACACTGAGACTCTGAGACAACGAGACACTGAGACAAAGAGACACTGAGACACAGAGACACTGAGACTCTGAGACACTGAGACACTGAGACACAGAGACACAGACACTGAGACTCAGAGACGCAGAGACACAGAAACTGAGACACTGACACACTGAGACACAGAGACACTGAGACTCTGAGACACTGAGACTCTGAGACACTGAGACACAGGGACACTGAGACACTGAGACACAGAGACAATGAGAATCTGAGACACTGAGACACTGAGACACAGTGACACTGAGACACAGAGACTCTGAGACCCTGAGACACTGAGACACAGAGACACTGGCACACTGAGACACAGAGACACTGAGACACAGAGACACTGAGACACTGAGACTCTGAGACACAGACACAGAGACACAGAGACACTGAGACACTGAGACACTGAGACACAGAGACACAGAGACACAGAGGCACTGAGACTCTGAGACACTAAGACACTGAGACTCTGATACAACGAGACACTGAGACACAGAGACACTGAGACGCTGAGACGCAGAGACACAGATACACAGAGATACCGAGACTCTGAGACATTGAGACACTGATTTTCTGAGACACTGAGACACAGAGACACTTAGACACAGAGACTCTGAGACAAAGAGACACTGAGACACAGAGTCACTGAGACACAGAGACACTAAGACGCTGAGACACAGAGACAGAGAGACACTGAGACACTGAGACTCTGAGACACTGAGACTCTGAGACACTGAGACACAGAGACACTGAGACACAGAGACACTGAGAATCTGAGACACTGAGACACTGAGACTCTGAGACACTGAGACACAGAGACTCTGAGAATCTGAGACACTGAGACACTGAGACACTGAGACACAGAGATTCCGAGACACAGAGACTCTGAGACACTGGGACACAGAGACACTGAGACACAGAGATACTGAGACACTGTGACTCTGAGACACTGAGACACAGAGACACGGTGACACTGAGACACAGAGACACCGAGACACAGAGACACTGAGACACAGAGACACTGAGAATCTGAGACACTGAGACACAGAGACACAGAGACACTGAGACACAGAAACACTGAGACTCTGAGACACTGAGACACTGAGACTCTGAGACACTGAGACACAGTGACACTGAGACACAGAGATTCTGAGACACTGATACTCTGAGACACTGGGACACAGAGACACTGACACACTGAGACACAGAGACACTGAGACTCTGAGACAGTGCGATACTGAGACACAGAGACACTGAGACACAGAGTCCCTGAGACACTGAGACTCTGAGGCACTGAGACTCTGAGACACTAAGACACTGAGACTCTGAGACACAGAGACACAGATACACAGAGATACCGAGACTCTGAGACATTGAGACACTGATTTTCTGAGACACTGAGACACAGAGACACTTAGACACAGAGACTCTGAGACAAAGAGACACTGAGACACAGAGACACTGAGACACAGAGACACTAAGACGCTGATACACAGAGACAGAGAGACACTGAGACACATCGACACAGAGACACTGAGACACAGAAACAAAGAGACACTGAGACACTGAGACACGGACACTGAGACTCAGAGACGCTGAGACACTGAGACACTGACACACTGAGACACAGAGACACTGAGACACTGAGACTCTGAGACACTGAGACTCTGAGACACTGAGACACAGAGACACTGAGACACTGAGAATCTGAGACACTGAGACACTGAGACTCTGAGACACTGAGACACAGAGACACTGAGAATCTGAGACACTGAGACACTGAGACTCTGAAACACTGAGACACAGTGACACTGAGACACAGAGATTCTGAGACACTGAGACTCTGAGACACTGGGACACAGAGACACTGAGACACAGAGACACAAAGACACTGAGACACTGTGACTCTGAGACACTGAGACACAGAGACACAGAGACACAGAGGCACTGAGACTCTGAGACACTGAGACGCATAGACACAGAGACACTGAGTCACTGAGTCACTGAGACACTGAGACTCTGAGACACTGAGACAAGGAGACACACAGACATAGATACAATTAGACTCCTAGACACTGAGTCACAGAGACACTGAGACACTGAGACTCTGAGACACTGAGACACAGAGACACTGAGACTCTGAGACTCTGAGACACTGAGACCCAGAGACACTGAGAAACTGTGACACAGAGACACAGAGACACTGAGACTCTTAGACACTGAGACACAGAGACACTGAGACACTGAGGCTCGGAGACACAGAGACACAGAGGCACTGAGACTCTGAGACACTAAGACACTGAGACTCTGATACAACGAGACACTGAGACACAGAGACACTGAGACACAGAGACACTGAGACGCTGAGACACAGAGACACAGATACACAGAGATACCGAGACTCTGAGACATTGAGACACTAATTTTCTGAGACACTGAGACACAGAGACACTTAGACACAGAGACTCTGAGACAAAGAGACACTGAGACACAGAGACACAGAGACACTAAGACGCTGAGACACAGAGGCAGAGAGACACTGAGACACTGAGACACATCGACACAGAGACACTGAGACACAGAGACAAAGAGACACTGAGACACTGAGACACTGAGACTCTGAGACACTGAGACACTGAGACACAGACACTGAGACTCAGAGACGCTGAGACACAGACACTGAGACACTGACACACTGAGACACAGAGACACTGAGACACTGAGGCTCTGAGACACTGAGACTCTGAGACACTGAGACACAGAGACACAGACACACTGAGACACAGAGACACTGAGACACTGAGAATCTGAGACACTGAGAATCTGAGACTCTGAGACACTGAGACACTGAGACAAAGAGACACTGAGAATCTGAGACACTGAGACACTGAGACACTGAGACTCTGAGACACAGTGACACTGAGACACAGAGATTCTGAGACACTGAGACTCTGAGACACTGGGACACAGAGACACTGAGACACAGAGACACAGAGACACTGAGACACTGAGACACAGAGACACTGAGAATCTGAGACAGTGCGACACTGAGACACAGAGACACAGAGACACTGAGACACAGAGACACTGAGACACTGAGACCCAGAGACACTGAGACTCTGAGACACTGAGACACAGAGACACAGAGACACTGAGACACAGAGACACTGAGACTCTGAGACTCTGAGACACTGAGACCCAGAGACATTGAGAAACTGTGACACAGAGACACAGAGACACTGAGACTCTTAGACACTGAGACACAGAGACACTGAGACACTGAGGCTCGGAGACACAGAGACACAGAGGCACTGAGACTCTGAGACACTAAGACACTGAGACTCTGAGACAACGAGACACTGAGACACAGAGACACTGAGACACAGAGACACTGAGACACAGAGACACTGAGACGCTGAGACACAGAGACACAGATACACAGAGATACCGAGACTCTGAGACATTGAGACACTAATTTTCTGAGACACAGAGACACTTAGACACAGAGACTCTGAGACAAAGAGACACTGAGACACAGAGACACTGAGACACAGAGACACTAAGACGCTGAGACACAGAGACAGAGAGACACTGAGACACTGAGACACATCGACACAGAGACACTGAGACACAGAGACAAAGAGACACTGAGACACTGAGACTCTGAGACAGTGAGACACTGAGACACAGACACTGAGACTCAGAGACGCTGAGACACAGACACTGAGACACTGACACACTGAGACACAGAGACACTGAGACACTGAGACACTGAGACTCTGAGACACTGAGACTCTGAGACACTGAGACACAGAGACACAGAGACGCTGAGACACAGAGACACTGAGACTCTGAGAATCTGAGACACTGAGAATCTGAGACTCTGAGACACTGAGACACTGAGAATCTGAGACACTGAGAATCTGAGACTCTGAGACACTGAGACACTGAGACAAAGAGACACTGAGAATCTGAGACACTGAGACAGAGACACAGAGACACTGAGACACTGAGACACTGAGACTCTGAGACACTGAGACACAGTGACACTGAGACACAGAGATTCTGAGACACTGAGACTCTGAGACACTGGGACACAGAGACACTGAGACACAGAGACACAGAGACACTGTGACTCTGAGACACTGAGACACTGAGACACAGAGACACGGTGACACTGAGACACAGAGACACAGAGACACCGAGACACAGAGACACAGAGGCACTGAGACTCGGAGACACTGAGACACATAGACACAGAGACACTGAGTCACTGAGACACTGAGACTCTGAGACACTGAGACAAGGAGACACACAGACATAGAGACAATTAGACTCCTAGACACTGAGACCCAGAGACACTGAGACACTGAGACTCTGAGACACTGAGACACAGAGACACTGAGACAGGGAGACACAGAGACGCTGAGACACAGAGACGCAGAGACACAGAGACACTTAGACTCTGAGACACTGAGACACAGAAACACAGAGACACTGAGACTCTGAGACACTGAGACACTGCGTCTCGGAGACACTTAGAAACTGAGACTCTGAGACACTGAGAATCCGAGACACTGAGACAATGCGTCTCTGGGACACGTAGAAACTGAGACTCTGAGACTCTGAGACACTGAGACGCAGAGACAGTGAGACACTGAGACTCTGAGACACTGAGACACAGTGATAGTGAGACACTGAGTCCCTGAGACACTGAGACTCTGAGACACTGAGACTCTGAGACACTGAGACACAGAGACACACAGACATAGAGACAATTAGACTCCGAGACACTGAGACACAGAGACACTGAGGCACTGAGACAGGGAGACACAGAGACGCTGAGACACAGAGACGCAGAGACACAGAGACACTTAGACTCTGAGACACTTAGACGCAGAGACACAGAGACACTGAGACTCTGAGACACTGAGAATCCAAGACACTGAGACACAGCGTCTCTGAGACACGTAGAAAGTGAGACTCTGAGCCTCTGAGACACTGAGACACTGAGACACAGAGACACTGTGACTCTGAGACACTGAGACACTGAGACTCTGAGACACTGAGACACTGCGAATCTGAGACTCTGTGACACTGAGAGACAGAGGCACTGAGACACAGAGACACCGAGACACTGTGACACAGAGACACTGAGACTCAGAGACACTGAGACACAGAGACACTATCACTCTGAGACACAGAGACACTGAGACACTGAGACACAGAGACACTGAGACTCTGAGACACAGAGACACTGAGACTCTGAGACACTGAGATACAGAGACACTGAGACGCTGAGGCTCGGAGACACAGAGACACAGAGGCACTGAGACTCTGAGACACTAAGACATGAGACTCTGAGACAACGAGACACTGAGACACAGAGACACTGAGACACAGAGACACTGAGACGCTGAGACACAGAGGCACAGATACACAGCGACACCGAGACTCTGAGACATTGAGACACTGATTTTCTGAGACACTGAGACACAGAGACACTTAGGCACAGAGACTCTGAGACACTGAGACACTGAGACTCTGAGACACTGAGACACAGAGACACAGAGACACTGAGACACAGAGAAACTGTGACACTGAGACACTGAGACTCTGAGACACTGAGACACAGTGACACTGAGACACAGAGACTCTGAGGCTCTGAGACACTGTGACACAGAGACACTGACACACTGAGACACAGAGACACTGAGACTCTGAGACAGTGCGACACTGAGGCACAGAGACACTGAGACACAGAGACACAGAGACACTGAGACCCAGAGACACTGAGACTCTGAGACACTGAGACTGTGAGACACTGAGACACAGAGACACGCAGACATAGAGACAATTAGACTCCTAGACCCTGAGACACTGAGACAGGGAGACACAGAGACGCTGAGACAAAGAGACGCAGAGTCACAGAGACACTTAGACTCTGGGACACTGAGACACAGAGACACAGAGACACTGCGTCTCTGAGACACGTAGAAAGTGAGACTCTGAGACACTGAGACACTGAGACGCAGAGACAGTGAGACACTGAGACTCTGAGACACTGAGACACAGTGATAGTGAGACACTGAGTCCCTGAGACACTGAGACTCTGAGACACAGAGACTCTGAGACACTGAGACACAGAGACACAGAGACACTGAGGCACTGAGACAGGGAGACACAGAGACGCTGAGACACAGAGACGCAGAGACACAGAGACACTTAGACTCTGAGACACTGAGACACAGAGACACTGAGACTCTGAGACACTGAGAATCCGAGACACTGAGACACAGCGTCTCTGAGACACGTAGAAAGTGAGACTCTGAGACTCTGAGACACTGAGACACTGAGACACAGAGACACTGAGACACTGAGACTCTGAGACACTGAGACTCTGAGACACTGAGACACTGAGAATCTGAGACTCTGTGACACTGAGAGACAGAGGCACTGAGACACAGAGACACCGAGACACTGTGACACAGAGACACTGAGACTCAGAGACACTGAGACACAGAGACACTATGACTCTGAGACACAGAGACACTGAGACACTGATACACAGAGACACTGAGACTCTGAGATTCTGAGACACTGAGACACAGAGACACTGAGAAACTGAGACACAGAGACACAGAGACACTGAGACTCTGAGGCACAGAGGCACAGAGACACAGAGACACTGAGACTCTGAGACACTGAGACACAGAGACACTGAGACAGGGAGACACAGAGACGCTGAGACACAGAGACGCAGAGACACAGAGACACTTAGACTCTGAGACACTGAGACACAGAAACACAGAGACACTGAGACGCTGAGACACTGAGAATCCGAGGCACTGAGACACTGCGTCTCTGAGACACTGAGACACTGAGACACAGAGCACAGAGACACTGAGACTCTGAGACACTGAGACACTGAGACTCTGAGACACTGAGACACTGAGAATCTGAGACACTGTGACACTGCGTCTCTGAGACACTTAGAAACTGAGACTCTAAGACACTGAGAATCCGAGACACTGAGACACTGCGTCTCTGAGACACTTAGAAACTGAGACTCTGAGACACTGAGAATCCGAGACACTGAGACAATGCGTCTCTGAGACACGTAGAAAGTGAGACTCTGAGACTCTGAGACACTGAGACACAGAGACACTGAGACTCTGAGACACTGAGACACTGAGACTCTGAGACACTGAGACACTGAGAATCTGAGACTCTGTGACACTGAGAGACAGAGGCACTGAGACACAGAGACACCGAGACACTGTGACACAGAGACACTGAGACTCAGAGACACTGAGACACAGAGACACTATGACTCTGAGACACAGAGACACTGAGACACTGAGACACAGAGACACTGAGACTCTGAGACTCTGAGACACTGAGACACAGAGACACTGAGAAACTGAGACACTGAGACACAGAGACACAGAGACACTGAGACCCAGAGACACTGAGACTCTGAGACACTGAGACTGTGAGACACTGAGACACAGAGGCACGCAGACATAGAGACAATTAGACTCCTAGACCCTGAGACACTGAGACAGGGAGACACAGAGACGCTGAGACAAAGAGACGCAGAGTCACAGAGACACTTAGACTCTGGGACACTGAGACACAGAGACACAGAGACACTGCGTCTCTGAGACACGTAGAAAGTGAGACTCTGAGACACTGAGACACTGAGACGCAGAGACAGTGAGACACTGAGACTCTGAGACACTGAGACACAGTGATAGTGAGACACTGAGTCCCTGAGACACTGAGACTCTGAGACACAGAGACTCTGAGACACTGAGACACAGAGACACAGAGACACTGAGGCACTGAGACAGGGAGACACAGAGACGCTGAGACACAGAGACGCAGAGACACAGAGACACTTAGACTCTGAGACACTGAGACACAGCGTCTCTGAGACACGTAGAAAGTGAGACTCTGAGACTCTGAGACACTGAGAGACTGAGACTCTGAGACTCTGAGACACTGAGACTCTGAGACACTGAGACACTGAGACTCTGAGACTCAGAAACTCTGAGACACTGAGACTCTGAGACACTGAGACACAGAGACACTGAGACACTGAGACTCTGAGACACTGAGACTCTGAGACACTGAGACACTGAGAATCTGAGACTCTGTGACACTGAGAGACAGAGGCACTGAGACACAGAGACACCGAGACACTGTGACACAGAGACACTGAGACTCAGAGACACTGAGACACAGAGACACTATGACTCTGAGACACAGAGACACTGAGACACTGATACACAGAGACACTGAGACTCTGAGATTCTGAGACACTGAGACACAGAGACACTGAGAAACTGAGACACAGAGACACAGAGACACTGAGACTCTGAGGCACAGAGGCACAGAGACACAGAGACACTGAGACTCTGAGACACTGAGACACAGAGACACTGAGACAGGGAGACACAGAGACGCTGAGACACAGAGACGCAGAGACACAGAGACACTTAGACTCTGAGACACTGAGACACAGAAACACAGAGACACTGAGACGCTGAGACACTGAGAATCCGAGGCACTGAGACACTGCGTCTCTGAGACACTGAGACACTGAGACACAGAGCACAGAGACACTGAGACTCTGAGACACTGAGACACTGAGACTCTGAGACACTGAGACACTGAGAATCTGAGACACTGTGACACTGCGTCTCTGAGACACTTAGAAACTGAGACTCTAAGACACTGAGAATCCGAGACACTGAGACACTGCGTCTCTGAGACACTTAGAAACTGAGACTCTGAGACAATGAGAATCCGAGACACTGAGACAATGCGTCTCTGAGACACGTAGAAAGTGAGACTCTGAGACTCTGAGACACTGAGACACAGAGACACTGAGACTCTGAGACACTGAGACACTGAGACTCTGAGACACTGAGACACTGAGAATCTGAGACTCTGTGACACTGAGAGACAGAGGCACTGAGACACAGAGACACCGAGACACTGTGACACAGAGACACTGAGACTCAGAGACACTGAGACACAGAGACACTATGACTCTGAGACACAGAGACACTGAGACACTGAGACACAGAGACACTGAGACTCTGAGACTCTGAGACACTGAGACACAGAGACACTGAGAAACTGAGACACAGAGACACAGAGACACTGAGAAACTGTGACACAGAGACACTGAGACTCTGAGACACTGAGACACTGAGACTCTGAGACAACGAGACACTGAGACACAGAGACACTGAGACACATAGACACTGAGACGCTGAGACACAGAGACACAGATACACAGAGATGCCGAGACTCTGAGACATTGAGACACTGATTTTCTGAGACACTAAGACACAGAGACACTTAGGCACAGAGGCTCTGAGACAAAGAGACACTGAGACACAGAGACACTGAGACACAGAGACACTAAGACGCTGAGACACAGAGACAGAGAGACACTGAGACACATCGACACAGAGACTCTGAGACACTGAGACACAGAGACACAGACACTGAGACTCAGAGACGCTGAGACACAGACACTGAGACACTGACACACTGAGAGACAGAGACACTGAGACACTGAGACCCAGAGACACAGAGACACTGAGAATCTGAGACAGTGCGACACTGAGACACAGAGACACTGAGACACAGAGACACTGAGACACTGAGACCCAGAGACACTGAGACTCTCAGACACTGAGACACTGAGACTCTGAGACTCTGAGACACTGAGAAACTGTGACACAGAGACACAGAGACACTGAGACTCTGAGACACTGTGACACAGAGACTCTGAGACACTGAGGCTCGGAGACACAGAGACACAGAGGCACTGAGACTCTGAGACACTAAGACACTGAGACTCTGAGACAACGAGACACTGAGACACAGAGACACTGAGACACAGAGACACTGAGACGCTGAGACACAGAGACACAGATACACAGAGATACCGAGACTCTGAGACATTGAGACACTAATTTTCTGAGACACTGAGACACAGAGACACTTAGACACAGAGACTCTGAGACAAAGAGACACTGAGACACAGAGACACTGAGACACAGAGACACTAAGACGCTGAGACACAGAGGCAGAGAGACACTGAGACACTGAGACACTGAGACACAGAGACACTGAGACACAGAGACAAAGAGACACTGCGACACTGAGACTCTGAGACACTGAGACACTGAGACACAGACACTGAGACTCAGAGACGCTGAGACACAGACACTGAGACACTGACACACTGAGACACAGAGACACTGAGACACTGAGACTCTGAGACACTGAGACTCTGAGACACTGAGACAGAGACACAGAGACACTGAGACACAGAGACACTGAGACACTGAGAATCTGAGACACTGAGAATCTGAGACTCTGAGACACTGAGACAAAGAGACACTGAGAATCTGAGACACTGAGACACTGAGACACTGAGACACTGAGACTCTGAGACACTGAGACACAGTGACACTGAGACACAGAGATTCTGAGACACTGTGACTCTGAGACACTGAGACACTGAGACACAGAGACACGGTGACACTGAGACACAGAGACACAGAGACACCGAGACACAGAGACACAGAGGCACTGAGACTCGGAGACACTGAGACACATAGACACAGAGACACTGAGTCACTGAGACACTGAGACTCGGAGACACTGAGACAAGGAGAGACACAGACATAGAGACAATTAGACTCCTAGACACTGAGACACAGAGACACTGAGACACTGAGACTCTGAGACACTGAGACACAGAGACACTGAGACAGGGAAACACAGAGACGCTGAGGCACAGAGACACAGAGACACAGAGACACTTAGACTCTGAGACACTGAGACACAGAAACACAGAGACACTGAGACTCTGAGACACTGAGAAACCGAGACACTGAGACACTGCGTCTCTGAGACACGTAGAAACTGAGACTCTGAGATTCTGAGACACTGAGACGCAGAGACAGTGAGACACTGAGACTCTGAGACACTGAGACACAGTGATAGTGAGACACTGAGTCCCTGAGACACTGAGACTCTGAGACACTGAGACTCTGAGACACTGATACACAGAGACACGCAGACATAGAGACAATTAGACTCCTAGACACTGAGACAGGGAGACACAGAGACGCTGAGACACAGAGACGCAGAGACACAGAGACACTTAGACTCTGGGACACAGAGACACAGAGACACTGAGACTCTGAGACACTGAGATTCCGAGACACTGAGACACTCCGTCTCTGAGACACGTAGAAAGTGAGACTCCGAGACTCTGAGACACTGAGACACTGAGACACTAAGACACAGAGACACAGAGACACTGAGACTCTGAGACACTGAGACACTGAGACTCTGAGACACTGAGACACTGAGAATCTGAGACTCTGTGACACTGAGAGACAGAGGCACTGAGACACAGAGACAACGAGACACTGTGACACATAGACACTGAGACTCAGAGACACCGAGACACAGAGACACTGTGACTCTGAGACACAGAGACACTGAGACACAGAGACACTGAGAAACTGTGACACAGAGACACAGAGACACTGAGACTCTGAGACACTGACACATTGAGACCCAGAGACACTGAGACACTGAGACTCTGAGACACTGAGACTCTGAGACACTGAGACACTGAGACCCAGAGACACTGAGACACTGAGACTCTGAGACACTGAGACTCTGAGACTCTGAGACACTGAGAAACTGTGACACAGAGACACTGAGACACTGAGACTCTGAGACACTGAGAAACTGTGACACAGAGACACTGAGACACTGAGACTCTGAGACACTGAGACACGGAGACACTGACAAACTGAGACACAGAGACTCTGAGACTCTGAGACAGTGCGACACTGAGACACAGAGACACTGAGACACAGAGACTCTGAGACACTGAGACTCTGAGACACTGAGACACTGAGACTCTGAGACACTGAGACACTGAGACACTGAGAATCTGAGACACTGAGACACTGAGACTCTGAGACACTGAGACACTGAGACACTGAGAATCTGAGACACTGAGACACAGAGACACTGAGACACAGAGACACTGAGAGTCTGAGACACTGAGACACTGAGACCCTGAGACACTGAGACACAGAGACACAGTGACACTGAGACACAGAGACTCTGAGACACTGAGACACTGAGACACTGAGACCCAGAGACACTGAGACTCTGAGACACTGAGTCCCAGAGACACAGAGACACTGAGACACTGAGACACAGAGACACTGAGACTCTGAGACACTGAGACACTGAGAATCTGAGACTCTGTGACTCTGAGAGACAGAGGCACTGAGACACAGAGACACCGAGACACTGTGACACAGAGACACTAACACTCAGAGACACTGAGACACAGGGACACTGTGACTCTGAGACTCAGAGACACTGAGAAACTGTGACACAGAGACACAGAGACACAGAGACACTGAGACTCTGAGACACAGAGACACTGAGAATCTGAGATACTGAGACACAGAGACACTGAGACACAGAGACACTGAGACTCTGAGACACTGAGACACTGAGACACTGAGAATCTGAGACACTGAGACACAGAGACACTGAGACACAGAGACACTGAGACTCTGAGACACTGAGACACTGAGACACTGAGAATCTGAGACACTGAGACACAGAGACACAGAGACACTGAGAATCTGAGACACTGAGACACAGAGACACTGAGACTCTGAGACACTGAGACACTGAGACACTGAGAATCTGAGACACTGAGACACAGAGACACAGAGACACTGAGAATCTGAGACACTGAGACACAGAGACACAGAGACACAGAGACACTGAGAATCTGAGACACTGAGACACAGACACTGAGACTCTGAGACACTGAGACACTGAGACACTGAGAATCTGAGACACTGAGACACAGAGACACAGAGACACTGAGACTCTGAGACACTGAGACACTGAGACACTGAGAATCTGAGACACTGAGACACAGAGACACAGAGACACTGAGAATCTGAGACACTGAGACACAGAGACACAGAGACACTGAGACTCTGAGACACTGAGACACTGAGACTCTGAGACACTGAGACACTGAGACACAGTGACACTGAGACACAGACACTCTGAGACTCTGAGACACTGAGACACGGAGACACTGACAAACTGAGACACAGAGACTCAGAGACTCTGAGACAGTGCGACACTGAGACACTGAGACACAGAGACACTGAGACACTGAGACCCAGAGACACTGAGACACTGAGACTCTGAGACACTGAGACACAGAGACACAGAGACACTGAGACCCAGAGACACTGAGACTCTGAGACACTGAGACACGGAGACACAGAGACACTGAGACACAGAGACACTGAGACACTGAGACCCAGAGACACTGAGACTCTGAGACACTGAGACTCTGAGACTCTGAGACAGTGCGACACTGAGACTCTGAGACACTGAGACACAGAGACACAGAGACACTGAGACCCAGAGACACTGAGACTGTGAGACACTGAGACACAGGGACACAGAGACACTGAGACACAGAGACACTGAGACTCTGAGACACTGAGACACTGAGAATCTGAGACTCTGTGACACTGAGAGACAGAGGCACTGAGACACAGAGACACTGAGACTCTGGGACAGTGCGACACTGAGACACAGAGACACTGAGACACAGAGGCACTGAGACACTGAGACACTGAGACCCAGAGACACTGAGACTCTGAGACACTGAGACCCAGAGACACTGAGACTCTGAGACACTGAGACACAGAGACACTGAGACTCTGAGACACTGAGACACTGAGAATCTGAGACTCTGTGACACTGAGAGACAGAGGCACTGAGACACAGAGACACCGAGACACTGTGACACAGAGACACTGAGACTCAGAGACACTGAGACACAGGGACACTGTGACTCTGAGACTCAGAGACACTGAGACACTGAGACACAGAGACACTGAGAAACTGTGACACAGAGACACAGAGACACTGAGACTCTGAGACACTGACACACTGAGACCCAGAGACACTGAGACACTGAGACTCTGAGACACTGAGTCTCTGAGACACTGAGACACAGAGACACTGAGAAACTGTGACACAGAGACACTGAGACTCTGAGACACTGACACACTGAGACACAGAGACACTGCGACACTGAGAGTCTGAGACACTGAGACACGGAGACACAGAGACACTGAGACACAGAGACACTGAGACACTGAGACCCAGAGACACTGAGACTCTGAGACACTGAGACACATAGACACAGAGACACTGAGTCACTGAGACACTGAGACTCTGAGACACTGGGACAAGGAGACACACAGACATAGAGACAATTAGACTCCTAGACACTGAGACACAGAGACACTGAGACAGGGAGACACAGAGACGCTGAGACACAGAGACACAGAGACACAGAGACACTTAGACTCTGAGACACTGAGACACAGAAACACAGAGACACTGAGACTCTGAGACACTGAGAATCCGAGACACTGAGACACTGCGTCTCTGAGACACTTAGAAACTGAGACTCTGAGACACTGAGAATCCGAGACACTGAGACAATGCGTCTCTGAGACACGTAGAAACTGAGACTCTGAGACTCTGGGACACTGAGACACTGAGACACAGAGACACTGAGACACTGAGACTCTGAGACACTGAGACTCTGAGACACTGAGACACAGAGACACACAGACATAGAGACAATTAGACTACTAGACACTGAGACACTGAGACACAGAGACACTGAGTCCCAGAGTCGCAGAGATGCAGAGACACTGAGACCGGGAGACGCATAGGCGCAGAGACTCAGAGACTCTGAGACGCAGTGACGCAGAGACGCAATGATCCTGAGACGCAGAGACCCTGAGACGCAGAGACGCAGAGACTCTGAGACGCAGAGACACTCAGACGCAGAGAAGCAGAGACTCTGAGACCCAGAGACGCAGAGAATCTGAGCTGCAGAGATGCAGAGACCCTGCGACGCCGAGACACTGAGACCCAGAGATGCAGAGACGCAGAGACCCTGAGACGGAGAGTCACTGAGAACCAGAGACGCTGAGACACTGAGACGCAGAGACTCTGAGGCACAGAGACATTGAGACCCTGAGGCGCAGAGACACAGAGAAGCAGAGACACTGAGACCCAGAGACACTGAGACCCAGAGATGCAAAGACGATCAGAGACTGAGACGCAGAGACACTGAGACTGTGAGACACAGAGACAGTGAGACCCAGAGACGCAGAGACCCTGAGATGCAGAGAACTGAGACACAGAGACTTTGAGACGCAGAAACGCAGTGACACTGAGCAGCAGAGATATTGAGACACAAAGACCCTGAGACGCAGAGACGCAGAGACTCTGAGATGCAGAGAAACTGAGAGGCAGAGACTCAGAGACCCAGAGATGCAGTGACGCTGTGACACAGAGGCACTGAGATGCCGAGAAACTGAGACGCAGAGACCCAGAGCCGCAGAGACACTGAGATGCAGAGACTCTGGGACACAGAGACATTGAGACCCTGAGACGCAGAGACACAGAGACGCAGAGACACTGAGACGCAGAGACACTGAGAACCAGAGACGCTGAGACACTGAGACTCAGAGACTCTGAGACACAGAGACGCAGAGACACTGAGACACTGAGACCCAGAGACTCTGAGACCCAGAGACACAGAGACCTAGAGACACAGAGACACTGAGACGCAGAGACCCTGAGACGCAGAGACCCAGAGACGCAGAGACACTGAGACGCAGAGACACTGGGGCCCAGACATGCATAGACGCAGAGACACTGAGACACAGAGACGCTGAGACACGGAAATGCAGAGACCCTGAGACGCAGAGACACTGAAAAAAAAGACGCAAAAACGCTGAGACCCTGAGATGCAGAGACGCAGAGACACTGAGACCCAAAGATGCAAAGAGTGTGAGACGCAGAGACACTGAGACGTAGAGACTCTGAGACGCAGAGACTCTGAGACGCAGAGATGCTGAGACACTGAGACCCAGAGACTCTCAGACCCAGAGACGCAGAGATGCAGAGAGTCTGAGATGCAGAGACGTAGACACTCAGAGACGCAGAGACGCTGAGACCCAGAGACCCAGAGACGCAGAGACCCTGAGACACTGAGACGCGGAGACACTGAGACCCAGAGATGCAGAGACGCTGAGACACAGAGACGCAGAGAGGCAGAGTCCCTGAGACACTGAGACGCAGAGACGCTGAGACACAGAAATGAAGAGACTCTGAGACGCATGAGACTCTGAGACACAGAGACACTGAGACGCAGAGACTCTGAGACACAGAGACGCAGAGACAATGAGACCCAGAGGCTCAGAGACGCAGAGACGCTGAGAAGCAGAGACACTGAGACACAGAGACTCTGAGACGCAGAGGGGCAGAGACTCTGAGACACAGGGAGGCAGAGACGCAGAGACACTGAGACGCAGAGAAGCTGTGACGCAGAGAAGCAGAGACCCTGAAATGCAGAAACGCAGGCACGCAGAGACGCAGGGACGCAGAGAACCTGAGACGCAGAGAACTGAGACCCAGAGACGCAGAGACCCTGAGACGCAGAGACACTGAGACTCAGAGATGCAGAGACACTGAGACGCAGAGACACTGAGACCCAGAGACGCAGAGACGCAGAGACTCTGAGACGCAGAGACCCAGAGATGCAGAGACGCAGAGACCCTGAGACGCAGAGACACTGAGACCCAGAGACACAGAGGCACAGAGACGCAGAGACTCTAAGACGCAGAGACGCAGAGACACTGAGACGCAGAGACATTGAGACCCAGAGACGAAGAGACTCTGAGATGCAGAGACTCTGATACGCTGAGACGCTGTGACCCAGAGACGCAGAGACACTGAGATGCAAAGACACTGAGACGCAGAGACCCTGAGACGCAGAGACTCTGAGATGCAGAGACGCAGAGACCCAGAGACGCAGAGACTCGGAGATGCAGAGACGCAGAGACCCAGAGACGCAGGAACTCTGAGACACAGAGACCCAGAGACACAGAGACGCTGAGACCCAGAGACGCAGAGACTCTGAGACGCAGAGACTCTGAGACGCTGAGACACGGAGGCCCAGAGACTCTGAGACCCAGAGACGCAGAGAGGCAGAGACTATGAGACGCAGAGAATCTGCGACGAATAGACGCTGGGACCCAGAGACGCAGAGACACTGAGACGCAGACACTCTGAGACGCAGAGACTCAGAGACACTGAGACGCAGAGACTCAGAGACGAAGAGTCTCTGAGACAGAGAGACTCTGAGACACAGAGACCCTGACACGCAGAGACACTGAGTCCCAGAGTCGCAGAGCTGCTGAGACACTGAGACGCAGAGACACTGAGACTGGGAGACGCATAGCTGCAGAGACTCAGAGACTCTGAGACGCAGAGACCCTGAGACGCAGAGACACTGAGAACCAGACACACAGAGAAACAGAGACTCTGAGATGCAGAGACGCAGAGACACTGAGTCCCAGACTCACAGAGATGCAGAGACACTGAGAACGGGAGACGCCTAGGCGCAGAGACTCAGAGACTCTGAGATGCAGAGACGCAATGATCCTGAGACGCAGAGACACTGAGACCCAGAGACGCTGAGACGCAGAGACCCTGAGACGCAGAGACCCAGACACACAGAGACGGAGAAAACCTCAGATGCAGAGACCCTGAGACGCAGAGAGGCAGAAACGCAGAGACACTGAGACCCAGAGACTCTGAGACACAGAGACGCAGAGAGGCAGTGACACTGAGACGTCGAGACACTGAGAGGCAGAGACTCTGAGACACAGTAATGCAGAGATGCAGAGACGCAATGATCCTGAGACGCAGAGACAATGAGACCCAGAGACGCAGAGACCCTGAGACGCAGAGACGCTGAGATGCAGAGACGCAGAGACTCTGAGACGCAGAGACACTCAGACACAGAGTAGCAGAGACCCTGAGACCCAGAGACGTCGAGACACTGAGACCCAGAGATGCAGAGTCACAGAGACACTGAGACGCAGAGATACTGGGACCTAGAGCCGTAGAGACGCAGAGACGCAGAGATGCAGAGACGCAGAGACTCTGAGACGCAGAGACACTGAGAACCAGAGACGTTGAGACACTGAGAAGCAGAGACTCTGAGACGCAGAGACACTGAGACCCTGAGACGCAGAGACACAGAGAAGCAGAGACACCGAGACGCAGAGACACTGAGACCCAGAGATGCAGAGACACTGAGACCCAGAGATGCAGAGACGATGAGAGACTGCGACGCAGAGACTCTGATACGCTGAGACGCTGTGACCCAGAGAGGCAGAGACACTGAGATGCAAAGACACTGAGACGCAGAGACGCTGAGACGCTGAGACGCAGAGACTCTGAGACGCAGAGACACAGAGGCGCAGAGACACTGACACGCAGAGACACTGAGACGCAGAGACCCTGAGACGCAGAGACACTGAGATGCAGAGACGCTGAGACCCAGAGACGCAGAGACACTGAGACCCAAAGCCGTAGAGACGTGGAGACGCCGAGATGCAGAGACCTGAGACGCAGAGACAATGAGACCCTGAGACGCAGAGACGCAGAGACACAGAGACGCAGAGACGCGGAGACACTGAGACGCAGAGACATTGAGACCCAGAGACTCAGAGACACTGAGACCCAGAGATGCAGAGACAAAGAGACACTGAGACGCAGAGACCCAGAGACGCAGAGACGCTGAGTCCCAGAGACGCAGAGAGTCTGAGATGCAGAGACTCTCAGACGCAGAGACGCTGAGACACTGAGAAAATGAGACGCAGAGACGCTGAGACGCAGAGACGCAGGGACGCAGAGAAGCAGAGACCCTGAGACGCAGAGACGCAGGGACGCAGAGAACCTGAGACGCAGAGAACTGAGTCCCGGAGGCGCAGAGACACTGAGACGCAGAGACACTGAGACCCTGGGACGCAGAGACACTGAGAACCAGAGATGCAGAGACCCTGAGACGCAGAGACCCAGAGACGCAGAGATGCAGAGACACTGAGACACAGAGACACTGAGAACCAGAGATGCAGAGACACTGAGACCCAGAGACCCTGAGACGCAGAGACACTGAGAACCAGAGATGCAGAGACTCTGACACGCAGAGACCCTGAGATGCAGAGATGCAGAGACACTGAGACGCAGAGACACTGAGACCAAGAGCCATAGACACGCGGAGACGCCGAGACGCAGAGACCCTGAGATGCAGAGACACTGAGACCCTGAGACGCAGAGACGCAGAGACACAGAGACGCAGAGACCCTGAGACGCAGAGACACTGAGAACAAGAGACGCAGAGACACTGAGACACAGAGTTGCAGAGATGCAGAGACACTGAGACGCAGAGACCCAGAGACGCAGAGACGCTGAGTCCCAGAGACGCTGAGACCCAGAGGCGCAGAGAGTCTGAGACGCAGAGAGTCTGAGACGCAGAGACGCTGAGACACTGAGAAACTGAGACGCAGAGACACTGAGATGCTGAGACGCAGAGACACTGAGACGCAGAGAAGCAGAGACCCTGAGACGCAGAGAACTGAGACCCGGAGGCACAGAGACCCTGAGACGCAGAGACACTGAGACCCAGAGACGCAGAGTCACTGAGAAGCAGAGACTCTGATACGCTGAGACGCTGCAACCCAGGGACGCAGAGACACTGAGACATTGTGATGCAAAGACACTGAGAACCAGAGACACTGAGACCCTGAGACGCAGAGACACTGAGACGCAGAGTCACTGAGACCTAGAGACGCAGAGACACTGAGACCCAGAGTTGCAGAGACGCAGAGACACTGAGACCCAGAGTTGCAGAGACGCAGAGACACTGAGATGCAGAGACTCTGATACGCTGAGATGCTGCAACCCAGGGAAGCAGAGACACTGAGACATTGAGATGCAAAGACACTGAGATGCAAAGACTCTGAGATGCAGAGACGCAGAGACGCAGAGGCACTGAGATGCAGAGACACTGAGACGCAGAGACCCAGAGACGCAGAGAGTCTGAGACGCAGGGACTCTGAGATGCTGAGAAACTGAGACACTGAGCCCCAGAGAGTCTGAGACCCAGAGACGCAGAAATGCAGAGAGGTAGTGACTATGAGATGCAGAGACTCTGAGACGCATAGACACCAAGACCCAGAGACGCTGAGACGCAGAGACACTGAGAGGCAGAGACACTGAGGCGCAGAGACGCAGAGACACAGAGACTCTGAGACGCAGAGTCACTGAAACCCTGAGACGCAGAGACACTGAGAGGCAGAGACACTGAGGAGCAGAGACTCTGAGACGCAGAGTCACTGAAACCCTGAGACGCAGAGACGCAGAGACACAGAGATGCAGAGACACTGAGACGCACAGACACTGCGACCCAGAGACACAGAGACACTGAGACCCATAGATGCAAAGACGCAGAGACACTGAGACCCAGAGACTCTGAGACACAGAGCCTCTGAGATGCAGAGACTCTGAGACACAGAGACGCAGAGACCCTGCGACGCAGAGACACTGAGACCCAGAGATGCAGAGACGCAGAGACACTGAGACGCAGAGACACTGAGACCCAGAGACGCAGAGACACTGAGACCCAGAGATGCAGAGACGCAGAGACACTGAGACGCTGAGACACTGAGACCCAGAGACGCAGAGACGCAGAGACACTGATAACCAGAGACGCAGAGACCCTGAGACGCAGAGACACTGAGAACCAGCGACGCAGAGACCCTGAGACGCAGAGACGCAGATACACTGAGACGCAGAGACACTGAGAACCAGAGACGCAGAGACACTGAGACACAGAGACCCTGAGACGCAGAGACTCTGACACGCAGAGACGCAGAGACCCTGCGACGCAGAGACACTGAGACCCAGAGATGCAGAGACGCAGAGACACTGAGACGCAGTGAACTGAGACCCGGAGGCGCAGAGACACTGAGACGCAGAGACACTGAGACCCTGAGACGCAGAGACGCGGAGACACTGAGACGCAGAGACACTGAGACCCAGATACGCAGAGACACTGAGACGCAGAGACTCTGAGACACAGAGACACTGAGACACAGAGACGCAGAGACACTGAGACCCAGAGTTGCAGAGACGCAGAGACACTGAGACGCAGAGACTCTGATACGCTGAGACGCTGTGACCCAGGGAAGCAGAGACACTGAGACACTGAGATGCAAAGACACTGAGACGCAGAGACCCTGAGACGCAGAGACGCAGAGACACTGAGGCGCAGAGACACTGAGACTCAGAGACGCAGAGACTCTGAGACGCAGAGATCCTGAGATGCAGAGACACTGAGAACCAGAGACGCAGAGACACTGAGACGCAGGGACTCTGAGACGCCGAGACACTGAGACGCAGAGACACTGAGACGCAGAGACTCTGATACGCTGAGACGCTGCGACCCAGGGATGCAGAGACACAGAGACATTGAGATGCAAAGACACTGAGGTGCAAAGACTCTGAGATGCAGAGACGCAGAGACACTGAGATGCAGAGACCCTGAGACGCAGAGACCCTGAGACGCAGAGACCCAGAGACGCTGAGACCCAGAGACGCAGAGAGTCTGAGACGCAGGGACTCTGAGATGCGGAGACACTGAGACACTGAGCCCCAGATTCTGAGGCCCAGAGACGTAGCGATGCAGAGAGGCAGAGACTATGAGATGCAGAGACTCTGAGACGCCAAGACCCAGAGACGCTGAGACGCAGAGACACTGAGAGGCAGAGAAATTGAGATGCAGAGTCTCTGAGACGCAGAGACGCAGAGACACTGAGACCCAGAGTTGCAGAGACGCAGAGACGCAGAGACACAGAGACGCAGAGACACTGAGACGCAGAGACGCAGAGACACTGAGACCCAGAGATGCAGAGACACTGAGACCCAGAGTTGCAGAGACACTGAGACGCCGAGACCCAGAGACGCAGAGACGCTGAGTCCCAGAGACGCAGAGACGCTGAGACCCAGAGACGCAGAGAGTCTGAGACGCAGAGACGCTGAGACACTGAGAAACTGAGACGCAGAGACACTGAGACGCAGAGACACTGAGACGCAGAGACACTGAGACGCAGAGACACTGAGACGCAGAGAAGCAGAGACACTGAGACGCAGAGAACTGAGACCCGGAGGCGCAGAGACACTGAGACGCAGAGACACTGAGACCCTGAGACGCAGAGACGCAGAGACACTGAGACGCAGAGACACTGAGACCCAGAGACGCAGAGACACTGAGACGCAGAGACTCTGAGACGCAGAGAAACTGAGACCCTGAGACGCAGAGACGCAGACACTCTGATACGCTGAGACGCTGCGACCCAGGGAAGCAGAGACACTGAGACACTGAGATGCAAAGACACTGAGATGCAAAGACTCTGAGATGCAGAGACGCAGAGACACTGACACGCAGAGACACTGAGACACAGAGACCCAGAGACGCTGAGACCCAGAGATGCAGAGAGTCTGAGACGCAGGGACTCTGAGACGCAGAGACGCTGTGGCACTGAGACACTGAGACCTAGAGAGTCTGAGACCAAGAGACGCAGACACACTGAGACCCAGTGATGCAGAGACCCTGAGATGTAGAGACACTGAGAACCAGAGAATCTGAGACACAGAGACGCAGAGAGGCAGTGACACTGAGACGTAGAGACACTGAGTGGCAGAGACTCTGAGACGCAGTGATGCAGAGACACAGAGACGCAATGATCCTGAGTCGCAGAGACTCTGACACGCAGAGACGCAGAGACCCTGCAACGCAGAGACACTGAGACCCAGAGATGCAGAGACGCAGAGACTCTGACACGCAGAGACGCAGAGACCCTGCGACGCAGAGACACTGAGACCCAGAGATGCAGAGACGCAGAGACACTGAGACGCAGTGAACTGAGACCCGGAGGCGCAGAGACACTGAGACGCAGAGACACTGAGACCCTGAGACGCAGGGACGCAGAGACACTGAGACCCTGAGACACTGAGACCCAGAGACGCAGAGTCACTGAGAACCAGAGACGCAGAGACTCTGAGATGCAGAGACACTGAGACCCAGAGACGCAGAGACACTGAGACCCAGAGTTGCAGAGACGCAGAGACACTGAGACGCAGACACTCTGATACGCTGATACGCTGTGACCCAGGGAAGCAGAGACACTGAGACACTGAGATGCAAAGCCTCTGAGATGCAGAGACGCAGAGACGCAGAGACACTGACACGCAGAGACACTGAGACACAGAGACCCTGAGACACAGGGACCCAGAGACGCTGAGACACTGAGACGCAGAGACCCTGAGACGCAGGGACTCTGAGACGCAGAGACGCTGTGACACTGAGACACTGAGACCCAGAGAGTCTGAGACCAAGAGACGCAGACACACTGAGACCCAGAGATGCAGAGACCCTGAGATGTGGAGACACTGAGAACCAGAGACGCAGAGATGCAGAGACTCTGAGAGGCAGAGACACTGAGACTCTGAGACGCAGAGACGCTGAGACCCAGAGAATCTGAGACGCAGAGAAGCTGAGACCCAGAGACTCTGAGACGCAGAGACGCAGGGACGCAAAGACGCAGAGAACCAGAGACGCAGAGACGCAGAGAGTCTGAGACGCACAGACCCTGAGACGCAGAGACTCTGACACGCAGAGACGCAGAGACCCTGCGACGCAGAGACACTGAGACCCAGAGATGCAGAGACGCAGAGACACTGAGACGCAGAGAACTGAGACCCGGAGGCGCAGAGACACTGAGACGCAGAGACACTGAGACCCTGAGACGCAGAGACGCGGAGACACTGAGACGCAGAGACACTGAGACCCAGATACGCAGAGACACTGAGACGCAGAGACTCTGAGACACAGAGACACTGAGACCCAGAGACGCAGAGACACTGAGACCCAGAGACGCAGAGACGCAGAGACACTGAGATGCAGAGACACTGAGACGCAGAGACTCTGATATGCTGAGACGCTGCGACCCAGGGATGCAGAGACACAGAGACATTGAGATGCAAAGACACTGAGGTGCAAAGACTCTGAGATGCAGAGACGCAGAGACACTGAGATGCAGAGACCCTGAGACGCAGAGACCCTGAGACGCAGAGACCCAGAGACGCTGAGACCCAGAGACGCTGAGACCCAGAGACGCAGAGAGTCTGAGACGCAGGGACTCTGAGATGCGGAGACACTGAGACACTGAGCCCCAGATTCTGAGGCCCAGAGACGTAGCGATGCAGAGAGGCAGAGACTATGAGATGCAGAGACTCTGAGACGCCAAGACCCAGAGACGCTGAGACGCAGAGACACTGAGAGGCAGAGACATTGAGATGCAGAGTCTCTGAGACGCAGAGACGCAGAGACACTGAGACCCAGAGTTGCAGAGATGCAGAGACGCAGAGACACTGAGACGCAGAGACACTGAGACACAGAGACGCAGAGACACTGAGACGCAGAGACACTGAGACCCAGAGATGCAGAGACACTGAGACCCAGAGTTGCAGAGACACTGAGACGCCGAGACCCAGAGACGCAGAGACGCTGAGTCCCAGAGACGCAGAGACGCTGAGACCCAGAGACGCAGAGAGTCTGAGACGCAGAGACGCTGAGACACTGAGAAACTGAGACGCAGAGACACTGAGACGCAGAGACACTGAGACGCAGAGACACTGAGACGCAGAGAAGCAGAGACACTGAGACGCAGAGAACTGAGACCCGGAGGCGCAGAGACACTGAGACGCAGAGACACTGAGACCCTGAGACGCAGAGACGCAGAGACACTGAGACGCAGAGACACTGAGACCCAGAGACGCAGAGACACTGAGACGCAGAGACTCTGAGACGCAGAGAAACTGAGACCCTGAGACGCAGAGACGCAGACACTCTGATACGCTGAGACGCTGTGACCCAGGGAAGCAGAGACACTGAGACACTGAGATGCAAAGACTCTGAGATGCAGAGACGCAGAGACACTGACACGCAGAGACACTGAGACACAGAGACCCAGAGACGCTGAGACCCAGAGATGCAGAGAGTCTGAGACTCAGGGACTCTGAGACGCAGAGACGCTGTGGCACTGAGACACTGAGACCCAGAGAGTCTGAGACCAAGAGACGCAGACACACTGAGACCCAGAGATGCAGAGACCCTGAGATGTAGAGACACTGAGAACCAGAGACTCTGAGACACAGAGACGCAGAGAGGCAGTGACACTGAGACGTAGAGACACTGAGAGGCAGAGACTCTGAGACGCAGTGATGCAGAGACACAGAGACGCAATGATCCTGAGTCGCAGAGACTCTGACACGCAGAGACTCTGACACGCAGAGACGCAGAGACCCTGCAACGCAGAGACACTGAGACCCAGAGATGCAGAGACGCAGAGACTCTGACACGCAGAGACGCAGAGACCCTGCGACGCAGAGACACTGAGACCAAGAGATGCAGAGACGCAGAGACACTGAGACGCAGTGAACTGAGACCCGGAGGCGCAGAGACACTGAGACCCTGAGACGCAGGGACGCAGAGACACTGAGACCCAGAGACACTGAGACCCAGAGACGCAGAGACACTGAGACCCAGAGTTGCAGAGACGCAGAGACACTGAGACGCAGACACTCTGATACGCTGATACGCTGTGACCCAGGGAAGCAGAGACACTGAGACACTGAGATGCAAAGCCTCTGAGATGCAGAGACGCAGAGACGCAGAGACACTGACACGCAGAGACACTGAGACGCAGAGACCCTGAGACACAGGGACCCAGAGACGCTGAGACACTGAGACGCAGAGACCCTGAGACGCAGGGACTCTGAGACGCAGAGACGCTGTGACACTGAGACACTGAGACCCAGAGAGTCTGAGACCAAGAGACGCAGACACACTGAGACCCAGAGATGCAGAGACCCTGAGATGTGGAGACACTGAGAACCAGAGACGCAGAGATGCAGAGACTCTGAGAGGCAGAGACACTGAGACTCTGAGACGCAGAGACGCTGAGACCCAGAGAATCTGAGACGCAGAGAAGCTGAGACCCAGAGACTCTGAGACGCAGAGACGCAGGGACGCAAAGACGCAGAGAACCAGAGACGCAGAGACGCAGAGAGTCTGAGACGCACAGACCCTGAGACGCAGAGACTCTGACACGCAGAGACGCAGAGACCCTGCGACGCAGAGACACTGAGACCCAGAGATGCAGAGACGCAGAGACACTGAGACGCAGAGACACTGAGACCCAGAGCCGTAGAGACGCGGAGATGCGGAGACGCAGAGACGCAGATTTCCTGAGACGCAGAGCCACTGAGAACCAGAGACGCAGAGACACTGAGACGCAGAGACTCTGAGATGCAGAGACACTGAGACCCTGAGACGCAGAGATGCAGAGACACAGAGAAGCAGAGACACTGAGATGCAGACAGACTGAGACCCAGAGGCGCAGAGACACTGAGACCCAGAGTTGCAGAGACACAGAGACACTGAGAACCAGAGGCCCAGAGACGCAGAGACGCTGAGTCCCAGAGATGCAGAGAGTCTGAGACGCAGAGACTCTGAGAAACTGTGACGCAGAGACACTGAGACGCAGAGAAGCTGAGACGCGGAGACACTGAGACGCAGAGAAGCAGAGAGCCTGAGACGCTGAGACGCAGGGACGCAGAGTCGCAGAGGACCAGAGACGCAGAGAACTGAGACCCGGAGGCGCAGAGACCCTGAGACGCAGAGACACTGAGACCCTGAGACGCAGAGACGCAGAGACACTGAGACGCAGAGACACTGAGACACAGAGACGCAGAGACACTAAGACGCAGAGACCCTGAGACGCAGAGACCCAGAGACGCTGAGACCCAGAGACGCAGAGATGCAGAGCGGCAGAGACTATGAGATGCAGAGACTCTGAGACGCATAGACGCCAAGACCCAGAGACGCTGAGACGCAGAGACACTGAGACGCAGAGACACTGAGGCGCAGAGACTCTGAGACGCAGAGACGCAGAGACGCAGAGGCGCAGAGACGCAGAGACTCTGAGACGCAGAGACGCAGAGACTCTGAGACGCAGAGACGCAGAGACGCAGAGGCGCAGAGACGCAGAGACTCTGAGACGCAGAGACGCAGAGACACTGAAACCCTGAAATGCAGAGACGCAGAGACACTGAGACGCACAGACACTGCGACCCAGAGACACAGAGACACTGAGACCCAGAGACACTGAGACACAGAGACTCTGAGATGCAGAGACTCTGAGACGCAGAGACGCTGAGACCTAGATACCCAGAGACGCTGAGACGTGTGACCCTGAGACACAGAGACACTGAATCCCAGAGACGCAGAGATGCAGAGACCCTGAGAACCTGACATGCAGAGACACTGAGACCCAGAGACGCAGAGACCCAGAGACACAGAGACGCAGAGACGCAGAGACACTGAGACGCAGAGACACTGAGAACCAGAGACACAGAGACACTGAGACCCAGAGACCCTGAGACGCAGAGACTCTGACACGCAGAGACGCAGAGACCCTGCGACGCAGAGACACTGAGACGCAGAGACACTGAGACCCAGAGATGCAGAGACGCAGAGACAATGAGACGCAGAGACACTGAGACGCAGAGTTGCAGAGACGCATAGACACTGAGACGCAGAGGCCCAGAGACGCAGAGACCCTGAGACGCAGAGACGCAGATACACTGAGACGCAGAGACACTGAGACCCAGAGACCCTGAGACGCAGAGACTCTGACACGCAGAGACGCAGAGACCCTGAGACGCAGAGACACTGAGACCCAGAGATGCAGAGACGCAGAGACACAGAGACGTAGAGACACTGAGACCCAGAGACTCTGAGACACAGAGACGCAGAGAGGCAGTGACACTGAGACGTAGAGACACTGAGAGGCAGAGACTCTGAGACGCAGAGTCACTGGTACCCTGAGACGCAGAGACGCAGAGACACAGAGACGCAGAGACATGAGACGCACAGACACTGCGACCCAGAGACACAGAGAAACTGAGTCCCAGAGACCTGAGACCCAGAGGCGCAGAGTGTCTGAGACGCAGAGACTCTGAGACGCAGAGACGCAGAGACTCTGAGACGCAGAGACACTGAGACACTGAGAAACTGAGACGCAGAGACACTGAGACGCAGAGACGCTGAGACGCAGGGGCACTGAGACGCAGAGGAGCAGAGACACTGAGACGCAGAGACGCAGGGACGCAGAGACGCAGAGAACCTGAGACGCAGAGAACTGAGACCCGGAGGCGCAGAGACCCTGAGACAGAGAGACACTGAGACACTGAGACGCAGAGGCTCAGAGACCCTGCGACGCAGAGACACTGAGACCCAGAGTTGCAGAGACGCATAGACACTGAGACGCAGAGACACTGAGACCCAGAGACGCAGAGACACTGAGACCCAGAGACGCAGAGACACTGAGACCCAGAGTTGCAGAGACGCAGAGACAATGAGACGCAGAGACACTGAGACGCAGAGTTGCAGAGACGCATAGACACTGAGACGCAGAGTTGCAGAGACGCATAGACACTGAGACGCAGAGGCCCAGAGACGCAGAGACCCTGAGACGCAGAGACGCAGATACACTGAGACGCAGAGACACTGAGACCCAGAGACCCTGAGACGCAGAGACTCTGACACGCAGAGACGCAGAGACCCAGAGACGCAGAGACACTGAGACCCAGAGATGCAGAGACGCAGAGACACTGAGACGTAGGGACACTGAGACCCAGAGACTCTGAGACACAGAGACGCAGAGAGGCAGTGACACTGAGACGTAGAGACACTGAGAGGCAGAGACTCTGTGACGCAGTGATGCAGAGACGCAGAGACGCAATGATCCTGAGACGCAGAGACACTGAGACGCAGAGACTCTGAGACGCAGAGTCGCTGGTACCCTGAGACGCAGAGACGCAGAGACACAGAGACGCAGAGACACTGAGACGCACAGACACTGCGACCCAGAGACACAGAGAAACTGAGTCCCAGAGACCTGAGACCCAGAGGCGCAGAGTGTCTGAGACGCAGAGACTCTGAGACGCAGAGACGCAGAGACTCTGAGACGCAGAGACGCTGAGACACTGAGAAACTGAGATGCAGAGACACTGAGACGCAGAGACGCTGAGACGCAGGGGCACTGAGACGCAGAGCAGCAGAGACACTGAGACGCAGAGACGCAGGGACGCAGAGACGCAGAGAACCTGAGACACAGAGAACTGAGACCCGGAGGCGCAGAGACCCTGAGACAGAGAGACACTGAGACACTGAGACGCGGGGACACTGAGACCCAGAGACGCAGAGACGCAGAGACACTGAGACGCAGGGACTCTGAGACGCCGAGACACTGAGACCCTGAGACGCAGAGACACTGAGACGCAGAGTCACTGAGACCCAGAGACGCAGAGACACTGAGACCCTGAGACGCAGAGACACTGAGACGCAGAGTCACTGAGACCCAGAGACGCAGAGACTCTGAGACGCAGAGATCCTGAGATGCAGAGACACTGAGAACCAGAGATGCAGAGACACTGAGACGCAGAGGCCCTGAGACCCAGAGACGCAGAGACACTGAGACCCAGAGTTGCAGAGACGCAGAGACACTGAGACACAGAGACTCTGATACGCTGAGACGCTGCGACCCAGGGATGCAGAGACACTGAGACATTGAGATGCAAAGACACTGAGATGCAAAGACTCTGAGATGCAGAGACGCAGAGACGCAGAGGCACTGAGACGCAGAGACACTGAGACGCAGAGACCCTGAGACGCAGAAACCCAGAGACGCTGAGTCCCAGCGACGCAGAGAGTCTGAGACGCAGGGACTCTGAGATGCGGAGACACTGAGCCCCAGAGAGTCTGAGACCCAGAGACGCAGAGATGCAGAGAGGCAGAGACTATGAGATGCAGAGACTCTGAGACGCATAGACGCCAAGACCCAGAGACGCTGAGACGCAGAGACACTGAGGCGCAGAGACTCTGAGACGCAGAGACTCTGAGACGCAGTGACTCTGAGACGCAGAGACCAAGAGACGCTGAGTCCCAGAGACGCAGAGACGCTGAGACCCAGAGACGCAGAGAGTCTGAGACCCAGAGACGCAGGGACGCAGAGACGCAGAGAACCTGAGACACAGAGAACTGAGACCCGGAGGCGCAGAGACCCTGAGACGCAGACGCAGAGACACTGAGACTCAGAGACTCTGAGACACAGAGACTCTGAGATGCAGAGACGCAGAGACGCTGAGACCTCGAGACCCAAAGACGCAGAAACGCAGTGACACTGAGACACAGAGACACTGAGTCCCAGAGACGCAGAGATGCAGAGACACTGAGACCCAGAGACGCTGAGACCCTGAGATGCAGAGACACTGAGACCCAGAGACGCAGAGACCCTGCGATGCAGAGAAACTGAGAACCAGAGACGCAGAGACCCTGAGACGCAAAGACACTGAGAACTCGAGACGCAGAGACACTGAGACCCAGAGATCCTGAGACGCAGAGACTCTGACACGCAGAGACACTGAGACCCAGAGACGCAGAGGCCCTGAGATGCAGACACCCTGAGACGCAGAGACTCTGAGACGCAGAGACACTGAGAACCAGAGACGCAGAGACACTGAGACACAGAGACTCTGAGACGCACAGACACTGAGACACTGAGACGCAGAGACGGAGAGACACAGAGACGCAGAGACCCTGAGACGCAGAGACCCTGAGACCCAGAGACGCAGAGACACTGAGACCCAGAGTTGCAGAGACGCAGAGACACTGAGACGCAGAGACCCAGAGACGCTGAGTCCCAGAGACGCAGAGACGCTGAGACCCAGAGACGCAGAGACGCTGAGACCCAGAGACTCTGAGACGCAGAGACTCTGAGACGCAGAGACGCTGAGACACTGAGAAACTGAGACGCAGAGACACTGAGACGCAGAGACGCAGAGACACAGAGATGCAGAGACACTGAAACGCACAAACACTGCGACCCAGAGACACAGAGACACTGAGACCCATAGATGCAAAGACGCAGAGACACTGAGACCCAGAGACTCTGAGACACAGAGACTCTGAGATGCAGAGGCTCTGAGACACAGAGACGCAGAGACGCTGAGACCCAGATACCCAGAGACGCTGAGACGCAGAGACCCTGAGACACAGAGACACTGAGTCCCAGAGATGCAGAGACCCTGAGACCCTGAGATGCAAAGACACTGAGACCCAGAGACGCTGAGACCCTGAGATGCAGAGACCCTGAGACGCAGAGACGCAGAGACCCTGAGACACTGAGAAACTGAGACGCAGAGACACTGAGACGCAGAGATGCTGAGACGCAGAGACACTGAGACGCAGAGAACTGAGACCCGGAGGCGCAGAGACACTGAGACGCAGAGACACTGAGACCCTGAGACGCAGAGACACTGAGACGCAGAGACTCTGAGACGCAGAGAAACTGAGACCCTGAGACGCAGAGACGCAGAGACTCTGAGACGCAGAGACACTGAGACCCAGAGATGCAGAGACACTGAGACCCAGAGTTGCAGAGACGCAGAGACACTGAGACGCAGACACTCTGATACGCTGAGACGCTGTGACCCAGGGAAGCAGAGACACTGAGACACTGAGATGCAAAGACACTGAGATGCAAAGACTCTGAGATGCAGAGACGCAGAGACGCGGAGACACTGACACGCAGAGACACTGAGACGCAGAGACCCTGAGACACAGGGACCCAGAGACGCTGAGACACTGAGATGCAGAGAGTCTGAGACGCAGGGACTCTGAGACGCAGAGACGCTGTGACACTGAGACACTGAGACCCAGAGAGACTGAGACCAAGAGACGCAGAGACACTGAGACCCAGAGACGCAGAGACACTGAGACCCAGAGTTGCAGAGACGCAGAGACACTGAGACGCAGAGACCCAGAGACGCTGAGTCCCAGAGACGCAGAGACGCTGAGACCCAGAGACGCAGAGAGTCTGAGACCCAGAGACTCTGAGACGCAGAGACGCAGAGACTCTGAGACGCAGAGACGCTGAGACACTGAGAAACTGAGACGCAGAGACACTGAGACGCAGAGACGCAGAGACACAGAGATGCAGAGACACTGAGACGCACAGACACTGCGACCCAGAGACACAGAGACACTGAGACCCATAGATGCAAAGACGCAGAGACACTGAGACCCAGAGACTCTGAGACACAGAGACTCTGAGATGCAGAGGCTCTGAGACACAGAGACGCAGAGACGCTGAGACCCAGATACCCAGAGACGCTGAGACGCAGAGACCCTGAGACACAGAGACACTGAGTCCCAGAGATGCAGAGACCCTGAGACCCTGAGATGCAAAGACACTGAGACCCAGAGACGCTGAGACCCTGAGATGCAGAGACCCTGAGACGCAGAGATGCAGAGACGCAGAGACCCTGAGACACTGAGAAACTGAGACGCAGAGACACTGAGACGCAGAGACGCTGAGACGCAGAGACACTGAGACGCAGAGACACTGAGACCCTGAGACGCAGAGTGCAGAGACAGTGAGACGCAGAGACACTGAGACCCTGAGACGCAGAGACTCTGAGACGCAGAGACACTGAGACCCAGAGACGCAGAGACACTGAGACGCAGAGACACTGAGACCCAGAGTTGCAGAGACGCAGGGACACTGAGACGCAGACACTCTGACACGCTGAAACGCTGTGACCCAGGGAAGCAGAGACACTGATACACTGAGATGCAAAGACACTGGGATGCAGACACACTGAGACCCAGAGTTGCAGAGACGCAGAGACACTGAGAACCAGAGACGCAGAGACTCTGAGACGCAGAGATCCTGCGATGCAGAGACACTGAGAACCAGAAACGCAGAGACACTGAGACGCAGGGACTCTGAGACGCCGAGACACTGAGACCCTGAGACGCAGAGACACTGAGACGCAGAGTCACTGAGACCCAGAGACGCAGAGACACTGAGACCCAGAGTTGCAGAGGCGCAGAGGCACTGAGACGCAGAGTCACTGAGACCCAGAGACGTAGAGACTCTGAGACGCAGAGATCCTGAGATGCAGAGACACTGAGAACCAGAGATGCAGAGACACTGAGACGCAGAGACCCTGAGACCCAGAGACGCAGAGACACTGAGACCCAGAGTTGCAGAGACGCAGAAACACTGAGACACAGAGACTCTGATACGCTGAGACGCTGCGACCCAGGGATGCAGAGACACTGAGACATTGAGATGCAAAGACACTGAGATGCAAAGACTCTGAGATGCAGAGACGCAGAGACGCAGAGGCACTGAGACGCAGAGACACTGAGACGCAGAGACCCTGAGACGCAGAGACGCAGAGACGCTGAGTCCCAGAGACGCAGAGAGTCTGAGACGCAGGGACTCTGAGATGCGGAGACACTGAGCCCCAGAGAGTCTGAGACCCAGAGACGCAGAGATGCAGAGAGGCAGAGACTATGAGATGCAGAGACTCTGAGACGCATAGACGCCAAGACCCAGAGACGCTGAGACGCAGAGACACTGAGGCGCAGAGACTCTGAGACGCAGAGACTCTGAGACGCAGAGACTCTGAGACGCAGAGACCAAGAGACGCTGAGTCCCAGAGACGCAGAGACGCTGAGACCCAGAGACGCAGAGAGTCTGAGACCCAGAGACGCAGGGACGCAGAGACGCAGAGAACCTGAGACACAGAGAACTGAGACCCGGAGGCGCAGAGACCCTGAGACGCAGACGCAGAGACACTGAGACTCAGAGACTCTGAGACACAGAGACTCTGAGATGCAGAGACGCAGAGACGCTGAGATGCAGAGACGCAGAGACGCTGAGACCTCGAGACCCAAAGACGCAGAAACGCAGTGACACTGAGACACAGAGACACTGAGTCCCAGAGACGCAGAGATGCAGAGACACTGAGACCCAGAGACGCTGAGACCCTGAGATGCAGAGACACTGAGACCCAGAGACGCAGAGACCCTGCGATGCAGAGAAACTGAGAACCAGAGACGCAGAGACCCTGAGACGCAAAGACACTGAGAACTCGAGACGCAGAGACACTGAGACCCAGAGATCCTGAGACGCAGAGACTCTGACACGCAGAGACACTGAGACCCAGAGACGCAGAGGCCCTGCGATGCAGACACCCTGAGACGCAGAGACTCTGAGACGCAGAGACACTGAGAACCAGAGACGCAGAGACACTGAGACACAGAGACTCTGAGACGCACAGACACTGAGACACTGAGACGCAGAGACCCTGAGACGCAGAGACACTGAGACCCAGAGACGCAGAGACACTGAGACCCAGAGACGCAGAGACACTGAGACCCAGAGTTGCAGAGACGCAGAGACACTGAGACGCAGAGACCCAGAGACGCTGAGTCCCAGAGACGCAGAGACGCTGAGACCCAGAGACGCAGAGAGTCTGAGACCCAGAGACTCTGAGACGCAGAGACGCAGAGACTCTGAGACGCAGAGACGCTGAGACACTGAGAAACTGAGAAACTGAGACGCAGAGACGCAGAGACACTGAGACGCAGAGACACTGAAACGCACAAACACTGCGACCCAGAGACACAGAGACACTGAGACCCATAGATGCAAAGACGCAGAGACACTGAGACCCAGAGACTCTGAGACACAGAGACTCTGAGATGCAGAGGCTCTGAGACACAGAGACGCAGAGACGCTGAGACCTAGATACCCAGAGACGCTGAGACGCAGAGACCCTGAGACACAGAGACACTGAGTCCCAGAGATGCAGAGACCCTGAGACCCTGAGATGCAAAGACACTGAGACCCAGAGACGCTGAGACCCTGAGATGCAGAGACCCTGAGACGCAGAGATGCAGAGACGCAGAGAAACTGAGACACTGAGAAACTGAGACGCAGAGACACTGAGACGCAGAGATGCTGAGACGCAGAGACACTGAGACGCAGAGAACTGAGTCCCGGAGGCGCAGAGACACTGAGACGCAGAGACACTGAGACCCTGAGACGCAGAGACACTGAGACGCAGAGACTCTGAGACGCAGAGAAACTGAGACCCTGAGACGCAGAGACGCAGAGACTCTGAGACGCAGAGACACTGAGACCCAGAGATGCAGAGACACTGAGACCCAGAGTTGCAGAGACGCAGAGACACTGAGACGCAGACACTCTGATACGCTGAGACGCTCTGACCCAGGGAAGCAGAGACACTGAGACACTGAGATGCAAAGACACTGAGATGCAAAGACTCTGAGATGCAGAGACGCAGAGACGCGGAGACACTGACACGCAGAGACACTGAGACGCAGAGACCCTGAGACGCAGGGACCCAGAGACGCTGAGACACTGAGATGCAGAGAGTCTGAGACGCAGGGACTCTGAGACGCAGAGACGCTGTGACACTGAGACACTGAGACCCAGAGAGTCTGAGACCAAGAGACGCAGAGACACTGAGACCCAGAGACGCAGAGTGCAGAGACAGTGAGACGCAGAGACACTGAGACCCTGAGACGCAGAGACTCTGAGACGCAGAGACACTGAGACCCAGAGACGCAGAGACACTGAGACGCAGAGACACTGAGACCCAGAGTTGCAGAGACGCAGGGACACTGAGACGCAGACACTCTGATACGCTGAAACGCTGTGACCCAGGGAAGCAGAGACACTGATACACTGAGATGCAAAGACACTGGGATGCAGACACACTGAGACCCAGAGTTGCAGAGACGCAGAGACACTGAGAACCAGAGATGCAGAGAGTCTGAGACGCAGAGACTCTGAGAAACTGTGACGCAGAGACACTGAGACGCAGAGAAGCTGAGACCCTGAGACGCAGGGACGCAGAGACGCAGAGAACCTGAGACACAGAGAACTGAGACCCGGAGGCGCAGAGACCCTGAGACGCAGACGCAGAGACACTGAGACTCAGAGACTCTGAGACAGAGACTCTGAGATGCAGAGACGCAGAGACGCTGAGACCTCGAGACCCAAAGACGCAGAAACGCAGTGACACTGAGACACAGAGACACTGAGTCCCAGAGACGCAGAGATGCAGAGACCCCGAGATGCAGAGACACTGAGACGCAGAGACGCTGAGACCCTGAGATGCAGAGACACTGAGACCCAGAGACGCAGAGACCTTGCGACGCAGAGACACTGAGGACCAGAGACGCAGAGACCCTGAGACGCAGAGAAACTGAGAACCAGAGACGCAGAGACCCTGAGACGCAGAGACACTGAGACGCAGAGACGCAGAGACACTGAGACGCAAAGACACTGAGAACTAGAGACGCAGAGACACTGAGACCCAGAGATCCTGAGACGCAGAGACTCTGACACGCAGAGACACTGAGACCCAGAGATGCAGAGACTCAGAGACTCTGAGACGCAGAGACACTGAGAACCAGAGACGCAGAGACACTGAGACACAGAGACTCTGAGACGCACAGACACTGAGACACTGAGACGCAGAGACCCTGAGACGCAGAGACACTGAGACCCAGAGACGCAGAGACACTGAGACCCAGAGTTGCAGAGACGCAGAGACACTGAGACGCAGAGACCCAGAGACGCTGAGTCCCAGAGACGCAGAGACGCTGAGACCCAGAGACGCAGAGAGTCTGAGACCCAGAGACTCTGAGACGCAGAGACGCAGAGACTCTGAGACGCAGAGACGCTGAGACACTGAGAAACTGAGACGCAGAGACACTGAGACGCAGAGACGCAGAGACACAGAGATGCAGAGACATTGAGACGCACAGACACTGCGACCCAGAGACACAGAGACACTGAGACCCATAGATGCAAAGACGCAGAGACACTGAGACCCAGAGACTCTGAGACACAGAGACTCTGAGATGCAGAGGCTCTGAGACACAGAGACGCTGAGACCTAGATACCCAGAGACGCTGAGACGCAGAGACACTGAGACACAGAGACGCTGAGTCCCAGAGATGCAGAGACCCTGAGACCCTGAGATGCAAAGACACTGAGACCCAGAGACGCTGAGACCCTGAGATGCAGAGACCCTGAGACGCAGAGATGCAGAGACGCAGAGACCCTGAGACATTGAGAAACTGAGACGCAGAGACACTGAGACGCAGAGACGCTGAGACGCAGAGACACTGAGACGCAGAGAACTGAGACCCGGAGGCGCAGAGACACTGAGACGCAGAGACACTGAGACCCTGAGACGCAGAGTGCAGAGAAAGTGAGACGCAGAGACACTGAGACCCAGAGACGCAGAGACACTGAGACGCAGAGACTCTGAGACGCAGAGAAACTGAGACCCTGAGACGCAGAGACGCAGAGACTCTGAGACGTAGAGACACTGAGACCCAGAGACGCAGAGACACTGAGACCCAGAGTTGCAGAGACGCAGAGACACTGAGACGCAGACACTCTCATACGCTGAGACGCTGTGACCCAGGGAAGCTGAGACACTGAGACACTGAGATGCAAAGACTCTGAAATGCAGAGACGCAGAGACGCAGAGACACTGACACGCAGAGACACTGAGACGCAGAGACCCTGAGACACAGGGACCCAGAGATGCTGAGACCCAGAGATGCAGAGAGTCTGAGACGCAGGGACTCTGAGACGCAGAGACGCTGTGACACTGAGACACTGAGACCCAGAGAGTCTGAGACCAAGAGACGCAGACACACTGAGACCCAGAGATGCCGAGACCCTGAGATGTAGAGACACTGAGAACCAGAGACGCAGAGATGCAGAGACGCAGAGACCCGAAGACGCAGAGACACTGAGAACCAGAGATGCAGAGACCCTGAGATGTAGAGACACTGAGAACCAGAGACGCAGAGATGCAGAGACGCAGAGACTCTGAGATGCAGAGACACTGAGACCCAGAGGCGCAGTGACACTGAGACCCAGAGTTGCAGAGACGCAGAGACACTGAGAACCAGAGGCCCAGAGACGCAGAGACGCTGAGTCCCAGAGATGCAGAGAGTCTGAGACGCAGAGACTCTGAGAAACGGTGACGCAGAGACACTGAGACGCAGAGAAGCTGAGACGCGGAGACACTGAGACGCAGAGAAGCAGAGACCCTGAGACGCAGAGACGCAGGGACGCAGAGACACAGAGAACCTGAGACACAGAGACACTGAGTCCCAGAGATGCAGAGACCCTGAGACCCTGAGATGCAAAGACACTGAGACCCAGAGACGCTGAGACCCTGAGATGCAGAGACCCTGAGACGCAGAGATGCAGAGACGCAGAGACCCTGAGACACTGAGAAACTGAGACGCAGAGACACTGAGACGCAGAGACGCTGAGACGCAGAGACACTGAGACGCAGAGAACTGAGACCCGGAGGCGCAGAGACACTGAGACGCAGAGACACTGAGACCCTGAGACGCAGAGTGCAGAGACAGTGAGACGCAGAGACACTGAGACCCTGAGACGCGGAGACACTGAGACGCAGAGACTCTGAGACGCAGAGAAACTGAGACCCTGAGACGCAGAGACGCAGAGACACTGAGACCCAGAGACGCAGAGACACTGAGACCCAGAGTTGCAGAGACGCAGGGACACTGAGACGCAGACACTCTGATGCGCTGAGACGCTGTGACCCAGGGAAGCAGAGACACTGAGACACTGAGATGCAAAGACACTGAGATGCAGACACACTGAGACCCAGAGGCGCAGAGACACTGAGAGCCAGAGTTGCAGAGACGCAGACACACTGAGACCCAGAGTTGCAGAGACGCACAGACGCTGAGTCCCAGAGATGCAGAGACTCTGAGACACAGAGAACTGAGACCCGGAGGCGCAGAGACCCTGAGACGCAGACGCAGAGACACTGAGACTCAGAGACTCTGAGACACAGAGACTCTGAGATGCAGAGACGCAGAGACGCTGAGACCTCGAGACCCAAAGACGCAGAAACGCAGTGACACTGTGACGCAGAGACACTGAGACCCAGAGACGCTGAGACCCTGAGATGCAGAGACACTGAGACCCAGAGACGCAGAGACCCTGCGACGCAGAGACACTGAGGACCAGAGACGCAGAGACCCTGAGACGCAGAGAAACTGAGAACCAGAGACGCAGAGACCCTGAGACGCAGAGACACTGAGACGCAGAGACACTGAGACGCAAAGACACTGAGAACTAGAGACGCAGAGACACTGGGACCCAGAGATCCTGAGACGCAGAGACTCTGACACGCAGAGACACTGAGACCCAGAGATGCAGAGACGCAGAGACTCTGAGACGCAGAGACACTGAGAACCAGAGACGCAGAGACACTGAGACTCTGAGACGCACAGACACTGAGAGACTGAGACGGAGAGACGGAGAGACACAGAGACGCAGAGACCCTGAGACGCAGAGACACTGAGACCCAGAGACGCAGAGACACTGAGACCCAGAGTTGCAGACACGCAGAGACACTGAGACGCAGAGACCCAGAGACGCTGAGTCCCAGAGACGCTGAGACCCAGAGACGCAGAGAGGCTGAGACCCAGAGACTCTGAGACGCAGAGACGCAGAGACTCTGAGACGCAGAGACGCTGAGACACTGAGAAACTCAGACGCAGAGACACTGAGACGCAGAGACGCAGAGACACAGAGATGCAGAGACATTGAGACGCACAGACACTGCGACCCAGAGACACAGAGACACTGAGACCCATAGATGCAAAGACGCAGAGACACTGAGACCCAGAGACTCTGAGACACAGAGACTCTGAGATGCAGATGCTCTGAGACACAGAGACGCAGAGACGCTGAGACCCAGATACCCAGAGACGCTGAGACGCAGAGACCCTGAGACACAGAGACACTGAGTCCCAGAGATGCAGAGACCCTGAGACCCTGAGATGCAAAGACACTGAGACCCAGAGACGCTGAGACCCTGAGATGCAGAGACCCTGAGATGCAGAGACCCTGAGACGCAGAGATGCAGAGACGCAGAGACCCTGAGACACTGAGAAACTGAGACGCAGAGACACTGAGACGCAGAGACGCTGAGGTGCAGAGACACTGAGACCCTGAGACGCAGAGACACTGAGACGTAGAGACTGTGAGACGCAGAGAAACTGAGACCCTGAGACGCAGAGACACTGAGACGCAGAGACTCTGAGACGCAGAGAAACTGAGACCCTGAGACGCAGAGACGCAGAGACACTGAGATGTAGAGACTCAGAGATGCAGTGACACTGAGATGAAGAGACCCTGAGACGCAGAGACTCTGAGACGCAGAGACACTGAGAACCAGAGACGCAGAGACCCTGAGACGCAGAGACACTGAGACGCAGAGACGCAGAGACACTGAGACGCAAAGACACTGAGAACTAGAGACGCAGAGACACTGAGACCCAGAGATGCAGAGACGCAGAGACTCTGAGACGCAGAGACACTGAGAACCAGAGACGCAGGGACACTGAGACACAGAGACTCTGAGATGCACAGACACTGAGACCCAGAGACGCAGAGACGGAGAGACACAGACACGCAGAGACCCTGAGACGCAGAGACACTGAGACCCAGAGACGCAGAGACACTGAGACGCAGAGACCCAGAGACGCTGAGTCCCAGAGACGCAGAGACGCTGAGACCCAGAGACGCAGAGAGTCTGAGACCCAGAGACTCTGAGACGCAGAGACGCAGAGACTCTGAGACGCAGAGACGCTGAGACACTGAGAAACTGAGACGCAGAGACACTGAGACACAGAGACGCAGAAACGCAGAGACACAGAGATGCAGAGACACTGAGACGCACAGACACTGCGACCCAGAGACACAGAGACACTGAGACCCATAGATGCAAAGACGCAGAGACACTGAGACCCAAAGACTCTGAGACACAGAGACTCTGAGATGCAGAGGCTCTGAGACACAGAGACGCAGAGACGCTGACACCTAGATACCCAGAGACGCTGAGACGCAGAGACCCTGAGACACTGAGACACTGAGTCCCAGAGATGCAGAGACCCTGAGACCCTGAGATGCAAAGACACTGAGACCCAGAGACGCTGAGACCCTGAGATGCAGAGACCCTGAGACGCAGAGATGCAGAGACGCAGAGACCCTGAGACACTGAGAAACTCAGACGCAGAGACACTGAGACGCAGAGACGCAGAGACACAGAGATGCAGAGACATTGAGACGCACAGACACTGCGACCCAGAGACACAGAGACACTGAGACCCATAGATGCAAAGACGAAGAGACACTGAGACCCAGAGACTCTGAGACACAGAGACTCTGAGATGCAGAGGCTCTGAGACACAGAGACGCAGAGACGCTGAGACCCAGATACCCAGAGACGCTGAGACGCAGAGACCCTGAGACACAGAGACACTGAGTCCCAGAGATGCAGAGACCCTGAGACCCTGAGATGCAAAGATACTGAGACCCAGAGACGCTGAGACCCTGAGATGCAGAGACCCTGAGACGCAGAGATGCAGAGACGCAGAGACCCTGAGACACTGAGAAACTGAGACGCAGAGACACTGAGACGCAGAGACGCTGAGGTGCAGAGACACTGAGACCCTGAGACGCAGAGACACTGAGACGTAGAGACTGTGAGACGCAGAGAAACTGAGACCCTGAGACGCAGAGACACTGAGACGCAGAGACTCTGAGACGCAGAGAAACTGAGACCCTGAGACGCAGAGACGCAGAGACACTGAGATGTAGAGACTCAGAGATGCAGTGACACTGAGATGAAGAGACCCTGAGACGCAGAGACTCTGAGACGCAGAGACACTGAGAACCAGAGACGCAGAGACCCTGAGACGCAGAGACACTGAGACGCAGAGACGCAGAGACACTGAGACGCAAAGACACTGAGAACTAGAGACGCAGAGACACTGAGACCCAGAGATGCAGAGACGCAGAGACTCTGAGACGCAGAGACACTGAGAACCAGAGACGCAGGGACACTGAGACACAGAGACTCTGAGACGCACAGACACTGAGACCCAGAGACGCAGAGACGGAGAGACACAGACACGCAGAGACCCTGAGACGCAGAGACACTGAGACCCAGAGACGCAGAGACACTGAGACGCAGAGACCCAGAGACGCTGAGTCCCAGAGACGCAGAGACGCTGAGACCCAGAGACGCAGAGAGTCTGAGACCCAGAGACTCTGAGACACAGAGACGCAGAGACTCTGAGACGCAGAGACGCTGAGACACTGAGAAACTGAGACGCAGAGACACTGAGACACTGAGACACAGAGACGCAGAAACGCAGAGACACAGAGATGCAGAGACACTGAGACGCACAGACACTGCGACCCAGAGACACAGAGACACTGAGACCCATAGATGCAAAGACGCAGAGACACTGAGACCCAAAGACTCTGAGACACAGAGACTCTGAGATGCAGAGGCTCTGAGACACAGAGACGCAGAGACGCTGACACCTAGATACCCAGAGACGCTGAGACGCAGAGACCCTGAGACACTGAGACACTGAGTCCCAGAGATGCAGAGACCCTGAGACCCTGAGATGCAAAGACACTGAGACCCAGAGACGCTGAGACCCTGAGATGCAGAGACCCTGAGACGCAGAGATGCAGAGACGCAGAGACCCTGAGACACTGAGAAACTGAGACGCAGAGACACTGAGACGCAGAGACGCTGAGACGCAGAGACACTGAGACGCAGAGAACTGAGACCGGGAGGCGCAGAGACACTGAGACGCAGAGACACTGAGACCCTGAGACGCAGAGTGCAGAGACAGTGAGACGCAGAGACACTGAGACCCAGAGACGCAGAGACATTGAGACGCAGAGACTCTGAGACGCACAGACACTGAGACCCTGAGACGCAGAGACGGAGAGACACAGAGACGCAGAGACCCTGAGACGCAGAGACACTGAGACCCAGAGACGCAGAGACACTGAGACGCAGAGACCCAGAAACGCTGAGTCCCAGAGACGCAGAGACGCTGAGACCCAGAGACGCAGAGAGTCTGAGACCCAGAGACTCTGAGATGCAGAGACGCAGAGACTCTGAGACGCAGAGACGCTGAGACACTGAGAAACTGAGACGCAGAGACACTGAGACACAGAGACGCAGAAACGCAGAGACACAGAGATGCAGAGACACTGAGACGCACAGACACTGCGACCCAGAGACACAGAGACACTGAGACCCATAGATGCAAAGACGCAGAGACACTGAGACCCAGAGACTCTGAGACACAGAGACTCTGAGATGCAGAGGCTCTGAGACACAGAGACGCAGAGACGCTGAGACCTAGATACCCAGAGACGCTGAGACGCAGAGACACTGAGACACAGAGACACTGAGTCCCAGAGATGCAGAGACCCTGAGACCCTGAGATGCAAAGACACTGAGACCCAGAGACGCTGAGACCCTGAGATGCAGAGACCCTGAGACGCAGAGATGCAGAGACGCAGAGACCCTGAGACACTGAGAAACTGAGACGCAGAGACACTGAGACGCAGAGACGCTGAGACGCAGAGACACTGAGACGCAGAGAACTGAGACCGGGAGGCGCAGAGACACTGAGACTCAGAGACACTGAGACCCTGAGACGCAGAGTGCAGAGACAGTGAGACGCAGAGACACTGAGACCCAGAGACGCAGAGACACTGAGACGCAGAGACTCTGAGACGCAGAGACGCAGAGTCACTGAGACCCAGAGTTGCAGAGACGCCGAGACACTGAGACGCAGACACTCTGATACGCTGAGACGCTGTGACCCAGGTAAGCAGAGACACTGAGACACTGAGATGCAAAGACTCTGAAATGCAGAGACGCAGAGACGCAGAGACACTGACACGCAGACACACTGAGACGCAGAGACCCTGAGACACAGGGACCCAGAGACGCTGAGACCCAGAGATGCAGAGAGTCTGAGACGCAGGGACTCTGAGACGCAGAGACGCTGTGACACTGAGACACTGAGACCCAGAGAGTCTGAGACCAAGAGACGCAGAGACACTGAGACCCAGAGATGCAGAGACACTGAGATGTAGAGACACTGAGAACCAGAGACGCAGAGACCCGAAGACGCAGAGACACTGAGAACCAGAGATGCAGAGACTCTGAGACGCAGAGACTCTGAGATGTAGAGACACTGAGACCCTGAGACGCAGAGATGCAGTGACGCAGAGACACTGAGACGCAGAGAAGCAGAGACCCTGAGACGCAGAGAACTGAGACCCGGAGGCGCAGAGACCCTGAGACGCAGACGCAGAGACACTGAGACTCAGAGACTCTGAGACAGAGACTCTGAGATGCAGAGACGCAGAGACGCTGAGACCTCGAGACCCAAAGACGCAGAAACGCAGTGACACTGAGACACAGAGACACTGAGTCCCAGAGACGCAGAGATGCAGAGACACTGAGACCCAGAGACGCTGAGACCCTGAGATGCAGAGACACTGAGAACCAGAGACGCTGAGATGCAGAGAAACTGAGAAGCAGAGACGCAGAGACCCTGAGACGCAGAGACCCAGAGACGCAGAGACGCAGAGACACTGAGGCACAGAGACACCGAGAACCAGAGACGCAGAGACACTGAGACACAGAGATGCAGAGACGCAGAGACTCTGAGACGCAGAGACACTGAGAACCAGAGACGCAGAGACACTGAGACACTGAGACACAGAGACTCTGAGACGCACAGACACTGAGACGCAGAGACTCTGAGACACAGAGACTCTGAGACGCACAGACACTGAGACCCTGAGACGCAGAGACGGAGAGACACAGAGACGCAGAGACCCTGAGACGCAGAGACACTGAGACCCAGAGACGCAGAGAAGCAGAGACCCTGAGACGCAGAGACGCAGAGAACCTGAGACGCAGAGATGCAGAGCCGCAGAGACACTGAGATGTAGAGACACTGAGACCCGGAGACACAGAGACTCAGAGACTCTGAGACGCAGAGTCGCAGAGACCCTGAGACACGGAGACGCAGAGACACAGAGACGCTGAGACGCAGAGACACTGAGACACAGAGACGCAGAGACACTGAGACCCAGAGGCGTAGAGACCCTGAGATGCAGAGACATTGAGACCCAGAGACGCAGAGACTCAGAGACCCAGAGACAATGAGACACAGAGACACTGAGAACCAGAGATGCAGAGATGCAGAAATGCTGAGACGCAGAGACGCTGAGACGCAGAGACTCTGAAAAGCGGAGACGCAGAGACCCTGCGACGCAGAGACACTGAGACCCAGAGACGGAGAGACACTGAGACCCAGAGACGCAGAGAACCTGAGACGCAGAGACACTGAGAACCAGAGACACAGAGACGCAGAGACACTGCGAGGCAGAGACTCTGAGACGCAGAGACATTGAGACCCTGAGCTGCAGAGACACTGAGACGCAGAGACACAGAGACCCAGAGAAGCAGAGACACTGAGACCCAGAGATGCAGAAACGCAGAGACACTGAGACCAAGAAACGCAGAGATGCAGAGACACTGAGACGTAGGGACGCTGAGACCCTGAGACACAGAGACACAGATACGCAGATACACTGAAACCCAGTGACGAAGAGACACAGAGACACTGAGACGCAGAGACTCTGAGACGCTGCAACCCAGAGACGCAGAGACGCAGAGACACTGAGATGTAGAGACTCAGAGATGCAGTGACACTGAGATGAAGAGACCCTGAGACGCAGAGACTCTGAGACGCAGAGACACTGAGACGCAGAGACGCAGAGACACTGAGACGCAAAGACACTGAGAACTAGAGACGCAGAGACACTGAGACCCAGAGATCCTGAGACGCAGAGACTCTGACACGCAGAGACACTGAGACGCAGAGACACAGAGACGCAGAGACCCTGAGACGCAGAGACACTGAGACCCAGAGACGCAGAGACACTGAGACGCAGAGACCCAGAGACGCTGAGTCCCAGAGACGCAGAGACCCAGAGGCGCAGAGAGTCTGAGACCCAGAGACTCTGAGACGCAGAGACGCAGAGACTCTGAGACGCAGAGACGCTGAGACACTGAGAAACTGAGACGCAGAGACACTGAGACACAGAGACGCAGAAACGCAGAGACACAGAGATGCAGAGACACTGAGACGCACAGACACTGCGACCCAGAGACACAGAGACACTGAGACCCATAGATGCAAAGACGCAGAGACACTGAGACCCAAAGACTCTGAGGCACAGAGACTCTGAGATGCAGAGGCTCTGAGACACAGAGACGCAGAGACGCTGAGACCTAGATACCCAGAGACGCTGAGACGCAGAGACACTGAGACACAGAGACACTGAGTCCCAGAGATGCAGAGACCCTGAGACCCTGAGATGCAAAGACACTGAGACCCAGAGACGCTGAGACCCTGAGATGCAGAGACCCTGAGACGCAGAGATGCAGAGACGCAGAGACCCTGAGACACTGAGAAACTGAGACGCAGAGACACTGAGACGCAGAGACGCTGAGACGCAGAGACACTGAGACGCAGAGAACTGAGACCGGGAGGCGCAGAGACACTGAGACGCAGAGTGCAGAGACTCTGAGACGCAGAGACACTGAGACCCAGAGACGCAGAGACATTGAGACGCAGAGACCCAGAGACGCACAGACACTGAGACCCTGAGACGCAGAGACGGAGAGACACAGAGACGCAGAGACCCTGAGACGCAGAGACACTGAGACCCAGAGACGCAGAGACACTGAGACGCAGAGACCCAGAGACGCTGAGTCCCAGAGACGCAGAGACGCTGAGACCCAGAGACGCAGAGAGTCTGAGACCCAGAGACTCTGAGACGCAGAGACGCAGAGACTCTGAGACGCAGAGACGCTGAGACACTGAGAAACTGAGACGCAGAGACACTGAGACGCAGAGACGCAGAAACGCAGAGACACAGAGATGCAGAGACACTGAGACGCACAGACACTGCGACCCAGAGACACAGAGACACTGAGACCCATAGATGCAAAGACGCAGAGACACTGAGACCCAGAGACTCTGAGACACAGAGACTCTGAGATGCAGAGGCTCTGAGACACAGGGACGCAGAGACGCTGAGACCTAGATACCCAGAGACGCTGAGACGCAGAGACACTGAGACACAGAGACACTGAGTCCCAGAGATGCAGAGACCCTGAGACCCTGAGATGCAAAGACACTGAGACCCAGAGACGCTGAGACCCTGAGATGCAGAGACCCTGAGACGCAGAGATGCAGAGACGCAGAGACCCTGAGACACTGAGAAACTGAGACGCAGAGACGCTGAGACGCAGAGACACTGAGACGCAGAGAACTGAGACCCGGAGGCGCAGAGACACTGAGACGCAGAGACTCTGAGACGCAGAGAAACTGAGACCCTGAGACGCAGAGACGCAGAGACTCTGAGACGCAGAGACACTGAGACCCAGAGACGCAGAGGCACTGAGACCCAGAGTTGCAGAGACGCAGAGACACTGAGACGCAGACACTCTGATACGCTGAGATGCTGTGACCCAGGGAAGCAGAAAACACTGAGACACTGAGATGCAAAGACACTGAGACGCAGAGACGCTGAGACCCAGAGACGCAGAGACTCTGAGAGGCAGAGACTCTGAGACGCAGGGACTCTGAGACCCAGAAACACTGAGACCCAGAGACTCTGAGACGCAGATACTCTGAGACGCAGAGACACTGAGACCCAGAGAGTCTGAGACGCAGAGACTCTGAGACGCAGAGACAATGAGACCCAGAGACTCTGAGACGCAGAGACTCTGAGACGCAGAGACACTGAGACCCAGAGACTCTGAGACCCAGAGACTCTGAGACGCAGAAGCTCAGAGACGCAAAGACGCAAAGACAATGAGACCCAGAGAACTGAGACTTAGGGACTCTGAGACGCAGAGACACTGTGACCCAGAGATTCTGAGACGCAGAGAAGCAGAGACCCTGAGACGCAGAGACGCAGAGAACCTGAGACGCAGAGATGCAGAGCCGCAGAGACACTGAGATGTAGAGACACTGAGACCCGGAGACACAGAGACTCAGAGACTCTGAGACGCAGAGTCGCAGAGACCCTGAGACACGGAGACGCAGAGACACAGAGACGCTGAGACGCAGAGACACTGAGACACAGAGACGCAGAGACACTGAGACCCAGAGGCGTAGAGACCCTGAGATGCAGAGACATTGAGACCCAGAGACGCAGAGACTCAGAGACCCAGAGACACTGAGACACAGAGACACTGAGAACCAGAGATGCAGAGATGCAGAAATGCTGAGACGCAGAGACGCTGAGACGCAGAGACTCTGAAAAGCGGAGACGCAGAGACCCTGCGACGCAGAGACACTGAGACCCAGAGACGGAGAGACACTGAGACCCAGAGACGCAGAGAACCTGAGACGCAGAGACACTGAGAACCAGAGACACAGAGACGCAGAGACACTGCGAGGCAGAGACTCTGAGACGCAGAGACATTGAGACCCTGAGCTGCAGAGACACTGAGACGCAGAGACACAGAGACCCAGAGAAGCAGAGACACTGAGACCCAGAGATGCAGAAACGCAGAGACACTGAGACCAAGAAACGCAGAGATGCAGAGACACTGAGACGTAGGGACGCTGAGACCCTGAGACACAGAGACACAGATACGCAGATACACTGAAACCCAGTGACGCAGAGACACAGAGACACTGAGACGCAGAGACTCTGAGACGCTGCAACCCAGAGACGCAGAGACGCAGAGACACTGAGATGAAGAGACCCTGAGACGCAGAGACTCTGAGACGCAGAGACACTGAGAACCAGAGACGCAGAGGCACTGAGATGCAGAGACGCAGAGACTCTGAGACGCAGAGACGCTGAGAGCCAGAGACTCAAAGACTCTGAGACGCAGAGACACTGAGACCCAGAGACACAGAGACTCTGAGACGCAGAGGCGTAGAGACTCTGAAATGCAGAGACACTGAGACCCAGAGACGCAGACAACCTGAGACTCAGAGACACTGAGACCCAGAGGCGCAGAGACACTGAGAACCAGAGATGCAGAGACGCAGAGACGCAGAGACCCTGAGACGCAGAGACTCTGAGACCCAGAGATGCAGAGACGCAGAGACACTGAGACGCAGAGACGCAAGACGCAGAGACACTGGGACACAGACACGCAAGACGCAAAGGCACTGAGACGCAGAGAATCTGAGACGCTGCAACCCAGAGACCCAGAGACACTGAGACGCAGAGACGCAGAGACGCAGAGGCACAGAGTCGCAGATATGCAGAGACGCAGACACCCAGAGACGCAGTGACACTGAGACCCAGAGATGCAGTGACGCAGAGAAGCTGACACGCGGAGACTCTGAGACGCTGCAACCCAGAGACACAGAGAAGCAGAGACACTGAGATGCAGAGGCACTGAGACGCAGAGACACTGAGACGCAGAGACACTGAGACACAGAGACGCAGAGACACTGAGACCCAGAAATGCAGAGACGCAGAGACACTGAGACGCAGAGACGCAAGACGCAGAGACACTGGGACACAGACACGCAAGACGCAAAGGCACTGAGACGCAGAGACTCTGAGACGCTGCAAGCCAGAAACCCAGAGACGCAGAGACACTGAGACCCTGAGACGCAGAGACTCTGAGACGCAGCGACGCTGAGACACTGAGACCCAGAGACTCTGAGACGCTGAGACTCTGAGACGCAGAGACAATGAGACCCAGAGACTCAGCGATGCAGAGATTCAGAGATGCAAAGATGCAGAGACACTGAGACCCAGGGACTCTGAGACGCAGAGCCACAGTGACAATGAGACCCAGGGACTCTGAGACGCCGAGACGCAGAGACACTGAGACCCAGAGACTCTAAGATGCAGAGACTCGGAGACACAGAGGCTCTGAGACGTAGAGACTCTGAGACGCAGAGACTCTGAGACGCAGAGACGCAGAGACCCTGAGACGCAGAGAGGCAGAGACGCAGAGACACTGAGACGCAGAGATGCAGAGACGCAGGGACCCTGAGACGCAGAGACACTGAGATGCAAAGACACTGAGACGCAGAGACGCTTAGTCGCAGAGACGCAGAGGCTCTGAGACGCAGAGACACTGAGACCCAGAGACGCAGAGACACAGAGACTCTGAGACCCTGACAAGCAGAGACGCAGAGACACTGAGACGCAGAGCCACTGAGACCCTGAGACACAGAGACGCAGATACGCAGAGACACTGAGACCCAGAGACGCCGTGGACTGAGACCCAGAGATTCAGTGACGCAGAAACACGGAGACCCAGAGACTCAGAGACTCTGAGACGCAGAGGCGTAGAGACCCTGAGACGCAGAGACACAGAGTCGCAGATACGCAGAGACGCAGAGTCACTGAGACCCAGAGATGCAGTGACGCAGAGACACTGAGACGCAGAGACGCAGAGACACTGAGACCCAGAGACGCAGAGACACAGAGACACAGAGACTCTGAGACACAGAGGCGTAGAGACCCTGAGACGCAGAGACACTGAGACCCAGAGACCCTGAGACGCCGAGACGCAGAGACACTGAGAAGCAGAGACACTGAGACGCAGTGACGCTGAGACCCAGAGACGCAGAGACTCTGAGACGCAGAGACGCTGAGACCCAGAGACGCAGAGACTCTGAGACGCAGAGACTCTGAGAGGCAGAGACTCTGAGACGCAGATACTCTGAGACACAGAGACACTGAGACCCAGAGAGTCTGAGACGCAGAGACTCTGAGACGCAGAGACAATGAGACCCAGAGACACTGAGACCCTGAGACTCTGAGACGCAGAGACTCTGAGACGCAGAGACACAGAGACACTGAGACCCAGAGACGCAGTGACACTGAGACCCAGAGATGCAGAGACGCAGAGACACTGCGAGGCAGAGACTCTGAGACGCTGCAACCCAGAGACGCAGAGACGCAGAGACACTGAGACCCAGAGACGCAGAGACACAGAGACACAGAGACACTGAGACACAGAGGCGTAGAGACCCTGAGACGCAGAGACACTGAGACCCAGAGATGCAGAGACACTGAGACGCAGAGAAGCTGAGACGCAGAGGCACTGAGACCCAGAGACCCTGAGACGCCGAGACGCAGAGACACTGAGACGCAGAGACGCTGAGACCCAGAAACACTGAGACGCAGAGACTCTGAGACGCAGAGACGCTGAGACCCAGAAACACTGAGATGCAGAGACTCTGAGACACAGATACTCTGAGACGCAGAGACACTGAGACCCAGAGAGTCTGAGACGCAGAGACTCTGAGACGCAGAGACACTGAGACCCAGAGAGTCTGAGACGCAGAGACTCTGAGACGCAGAGACAATGAGACCCAGAGAGTCTGAGACGCAGAGACTCTGAGACGCAGAGACACAGAGACACAGAGACACAGAGACACAGAGACGCAGTGACACTGAGACCCAGAGATGCAGAGACGCAAGACACTGCGAGGCAGAGACTCTGAGACGCTGCAACCCAGAGACGCAGAGACGCAGAGACACTGAGATGTAGAGACTCAGAGACGCAGAGACACTGAGACGCAGAGACCCTGAGACGCAGAGACACTGAGACACTGAGACCCAGAGACGCAGAGACACAGAGACGCAGAGACACAGAGACACAGAGACTCTGTGACACAGAGGCGTAGAGACCCTGAGACGCAGAGACACTGAGACCCAGAGATGCAGAGACACTGAGACGCAGAGAAGCTGAGACGCAGAGGCACTGAGACCCAGAGACCCTGAGACGCCGAGACGCAGAGACACTGAGACGCAGAGACACTGAGACGCAGAGACGCTGAGACCCAGAAACACTGAGACCCAGAGACTCTGAGACGCAGATACTCTGAGACGCAGAGACACTGAGACCCAGAGTGTCTGAGACGCAGAGACTCTGAGACGCAGAGACAATGAGACCCAGAGACTCTGAGACGCAGAGACTCTGAGACGCAGAGACACAGAGACACTGAGACCCAGAGACTCTGAGACGCAGAAGCTCAGAGACGCAAAGACGCAAAGACAATGAGACCCAGAGAACTGAGACTTAGGGACTCTGAGACGCAGAGACACTGTGACCCAGAGATTCTGAGACGCAGAGAAGCAGAGACCCTGAGACGCAGAGACGCAGAGAACCTGAGACGCAGAGATGCAGAGCCGCAGAGACACTGAGATGTAGAGACACTGAGACCCGGAGACACAGAGACTCAGAGACTCTGAGACGCAGAGTCGCAGAGACCCTGAGACACGGAGACGCAGAGACACAGAGACACAGAGACGCAGAGACACTGAGACACTGAGACACAGAGACGCAGAGACACTGAGACCCAGAGGCGTAGAGACCCTGAGATGCAGAGACACTGTGACCCAGAGACGCAGAGACTCAGAGACCCAGAGACACTGAGACACAGAGACACTGAGAACCAGAGATGCAGAGATGCAGAAATGCTGAGACGCAGAGACTCTGAAAAGCGGAGACGCAGAGACACTGAGACCCAGAGACGCAGAGAACCCGAGACGCAGAGACACTGAGAACCAGAGACACAGAGACGCAGAGACACTGCGAGGCAGAGACTCTGAGACGCAGAGACATTGAGACCCTGAGCTGCAGAGACACTGAGATGCAGAGACACAGAGACCCAGAGAAGCAGAGACACTGAGACCCAGAGATGCCGAAACGCAGAGACACTGAGACCAAGAAACGCAGAGATGCAGGGACACTGAGACGTAGGGACGCTGAGACCCTGAGACACAGAGACACAGATACGCAGAGACACTGAAACCCAGAGACGCAGAGACACAGAGACACTGAGACGCTGCAACCCAGAGACGCAGAGACACTGAGATGCAGAGACTCAGAGATGCAGTGACACTGAGATGAAGAGACCCTGAGACGCAGAGACTCTGAGACGCAGAGACACTGAGAACCAGAGACGCAGAGGCTCTGAGACGCAGAGACGCAGAGACTCTGAGACGCAGAGACGCTGAGACCCAGAGACACAGAGACTCAGAGACTCTGAGATGCAGAGGCGTAGAGACTCTGAAATGCGGAGACACTGAGACCCAGAGACGCAGACAACCTGAGACGCAGAGACACTGAGACCCAGAGGCGCAGAGACACTGAGAACCAGAGATGCAGAGACGCAGAGACACAGAGATCCTGAGACGCAGAGACTCTGAGATACGGAGACGCAGAGACACTGAGAACCAGAGATGCAGAGACGCAGAGACGCAGAGACACAGAGATCCTGAGACGCAGAGACTCTGAGACACGGAGGCGCAGAGACACTGAGACCCAGAGATGCAGAGACGCAGAGACACTGAGACGCAGAGACGCAAGACGCAGAGACACTGGGACACAGATTCGCAAGACGCAAAGGCACTGAGACGCAGAGACTCTGAGACGCTGCAACCCAGAGACCCAGAGACACTGAGGCCCTGAGACGCAGAGACGCAGAGACGCAGAGGCACAGAGTCGCTGATATGCAGAGACGCAGAGACCCAGGGACGAAGTGACACTGAGACCCAGAGATGCAGTGACGCAGAGACGCTGAGACGCAGAGACTCTGAGACGCTGCAACCCAGAGACGCAGAGAAGCAGAGACACTGAGATGCAGAGACCCAGAGACGCAGAGACTCTGAGACACAGAGATGCAGAGACTCTGAGACGCAGAGATGCTGAGACACTGAGACCCAGAGACGCAGAGACACTGAGACCCAGAAATGCAGAGACGCAGAGACACTGAGACGCAGAGACGCAAGACGCAGAGACACTGGGACACAGACACGCAAGACGCAAAGGCACTGAGACGCAGAGACTCTGAGACGCTGCAAGCCAGAGACCCAGAGACGCAGAGACACTGAGACCCTGAGACGCAGAGTCGCAGATACGCAGAGACGCAGAGACCCAGAGACGCAGTGACACTGAGACCCAGAGATGCAGTGACGCAGAGACGCTAAGACGCAGAGACTCTGAGACGCTGCAACCCAGAGACGCAGAGAAGCAGAGACACTGAGATGCACAGGCCCTGAGACCCAGAGACGCAGAGACTCTGAGACGCAGCGACGCTGAGACACTGAGACCCAGAGACTCTGAGACGCTGAGACTCTGAGACGCAGAGACAATGAGACCCAGAGACTCAGCGATGCGGAGATTCAGAGATGCAAAGATGCAGAGACACTGAGACCCAGGGACTCTGAGACGCAGAGCCACAGTGACAATGAGACCCAGGGACTCTGAGACGCCGAGACGCAGAGACACTGAGACCCAGAGACTCTGAGATGCAGAGACTCGGAGACACAGAGACTCTGGGACGTAGAGACTCTGAGACGCAGAGACTCTGAGACGCAGAGACGCAGAGACCCTGAGAGGCAGAGACGCAGAGACACTGAGACCCAGAGATGCAGAGACGCAGAGACCCTGAGACGCAGAGACCCTGAGACGAAGAGACACTGAGACGTAGAGACACTGAGAACCAGAGATGCAGAGACGAAGAGATGCTGAGACGCAGAGATGCGGAGATCCTGAGATGCAGAGACTCTGAGACGCAGAGACACAGAGACCCTGCGACGCAGAGACACTGAGACCCAGAGAAGCAGAGACACTGAGATGCAGAGACTCAGAGACTCTGAGACGCAGAGACGCTGAGACACTGAGACGCAGAGACACTGAGACGCAGAGATGCAAGACGCACAAACACTGAGACGCAGAGACGCAGAGGCACAGAGACGCAGAGGCACTGTGACGCAGAGACACTGAGACGCAGAGATACTGAAACCCAGAGACGCAGAGACACTGAGACCCAGAGATGCAGAGACGCAGAGACACTGAGACGCAGAGATGCAAGACGCACAGACACTGAGACGCAGAGACTCTGAGACGCTGCAACCCAGAGACGCAGAAACGCACAGACACTGAGACACAGAGACGCAGAGAACCTGAGACGCAGAGACGCAGAGACACTGAGACCCAGAGACGCAGTGACACTGAGACCCAGAGATGCAGAGACGCAGAGACACTGAGACACAGAGACGCAGAGAACCTGAGACGCAGAGACGCAGAGACACTGAGACCCAGAGACGCAGATACACTGAGACCCAGAGATGCAGTGACGCAGAGACACTGAGACACAGAGACACTGAGACACTGCAACCCAGAGACGCAGAGATGCAGAGACACTGAGGTACAGAGACTCAGAGATGCAGAGACACTGAGACGCAGAGACACTGAGACCCAGAGACGCAGAGACTCTGAGACGCAGAGACTCTGAGACGCAGAGAAGCAGAGACCCTGAGACGCAGGGACGCAGAGACACAGAGAACCTGAGACGCAGAGACCCTGAGAACCAGAGACTTTGAGATGCGGAGACGCAGAGACACTGAGACGCAGAGATACGGAGATCCAGAGATGCAGAGATGCAGAGACACTGAGACGCAGAGACACTGAGACGCAGAGACGCTGAGACCATGAGAAGCAGAGACGCAGAGACACAGAGACACTGAGACGCAGAGACACTGAGACGCAGAGATGCAAGACGCACAAACACTGAGACGCAGAGACGCAGAGACACAGAGACGCAGAGACACTGAAACCCAGAGACGCAGAGACGCAGAGACACTGAGACGCAGAGATGCAAGACGCACAGACACTGAGACACAGAGACTCTGAGACGCTGCAACCCAGAGACGCAGAAATGCACAGACACTGAGACACAGAGACGCAGAGAACCTGAGACGCAGAGACGCAGAGACACTGAGACCCAGAGACGCAGTGACACTGAGACCCAGAGACGCAGAGATGCAGAGACACTGAGATACAGAGACTCAGAGATGCAGAGACACTGAGACGCAGAGACGCTGAGACTCTGAGACGTAGAGACGCTGAGACGCTGAGACAGTGAGACCCAGAGACTCAGAGACTCTGAAACGCAGGGAAGCAGAGACCCTGAGACGCAGGGACGCAGAGACACAGAGAACCTGAGACGCAGAGACACTGAGAACCAGAGACTTTGAGATGCGGAGACGCAGAGACACTGAGACGCAGAGATACGGAGATCCAGAAATGCAGAGATGCAGAGACACTGAGAACAAGAGACGCAGAGATGCAGAGACACTGAGACGCAGAGACACTGAGACGCAGAGACGCTGAGACCATGAGAAGCAGAGACGCAGAGACACAGAGACACTGAGACGCAGAGACACTGAGACGCAGAGATGCAAGACGCACAAACACTGAGACGCAGAGACGCAGAGACACAGAGACACTGAGACGCAGAGACCCTGAGACGCAGAGACACTGAAACCCAGAGACGTAGAGACACTGAGACCCAGAGATGCAGAGACGCAGAGACACTGAGACGCAGAGATGCAAGACGCACAGACACTGAGACGCAGAGACTCTGAGACGCTGCAACCCAGAGACGCAGAAACGCACAGACACTGAGACACAGAGACGCAGAGAACCTGAGACGCAGAGACGCAGAGACACTGAGACCCAGAGACGCAGTGACACTGAGACCCAGAGATGCAGTGACGCAGAGACACTGAGACACAGAAACTCTGAGACACTGCAACCCAGAGACGCAGAGATGCAGAGACACTGAGGTACAGAGACTCAGAGATGCAGAGACACTGAGACGCAGAGACACTGAGACCCAGAGACGCAGAGACTCTGAGACGCAGAGAAGCAGAGACCCTGAGACGCAGGGACGCAGAGACACAGATAACCTGAGATGCAGAGACCCTGAGAACCAGAGACTTTGAGATGCGGAGACGCAGAGACGCAGAGACACTGAGATCCAGAGATGCGGAGATGCAGAGACACTGAGAACAAGAGACGCAGAGATGCAGAGACACTGAGACGCAGAGACACAGAGACGCAGAGACTCTGAGACCCTGACAAGCAGAGACGCAGAGACACTGAGACGCAGAGCCACTGAGACACAGAGACACTGAGACCCTGAGACACAGAGACGCAGATACGCAGAGACACTGAGACCCAGAGACGCAGTGGAACTGAGACCCAGAGATTCAGTGACGCAGAAACACTGAGACCCAGAGACTCTGAGACGCAGAGGCGTAGAGACCCTGAGACGCAGAGACGCAGAGTCGCAGATACGCAGAGACGCAGAGTCACTGAGACCCAGAGATGCAGTGACGCAGAGACACTGAGACGCAGAGACGCAGAGACACTGAGACCCAGAGACGCAGAGACACAGAGACACAGAGACACAGAGACTCTGAGACACAGAGGCGTAGAGACCCTGAGACGCAGAGACACTGAGACGCAGAGAAGCTGAGACGCAGAGGCACTGAGACCCAGAGACCCTGAGACGCCGAGACGCAGAGACACTGAGACGCAGAGACACTGAGACGCAGAGGCGCTTAGACCCAGAGACGCAGTGACTCTGAGACGCAGAGACGCTGAGACCCAGAGACTCTGAGACGCAGAGACTCTGAGAGGCAGAGACTCTGAGACGCAGGGACTCTGAGACCCAGAAACACTGAGACCCAGAGACTCTGAGACGCAGAGACTCTGAGACGCAGAGACACTGAGACCAAGAGAGTCTGAGACGCAGAGAGTCTGAGACGCAGAGACACTGAGACCCAGAGAGTCTGAGACTCAGAGACTCTGAGACGCAGAGACAAAGAGACCCAGAGACTCTGAGACGCAGAGACTCTGAGAAGCAGAGACACAGAGACACAGAGACGCAGTGACGCAGAGACGCTGAGACGCAGAGACTCTGAGACGCTGCAACCCAGAGACGCAGAGAAGCAGAGACACTGAGATGCAGAGACCCAGAGACGCAGAGACACTGAGACGCAGAGACCCTGAGACGCAGAGACGCAGAGACACTGAGACCCAGAGACGCAGAGACGCAGAGACACAGAGACTCTGACACACAGAGGCGTAGAGACCCTGAGACGCAGAGACACTGAGACCCAGAGATGCAGAGACACTGAGACGCAAAGAAGCTGAGACGCAGAGGCACTGAGAACCAGAGACTTTGAGATGCGGAGACGCAGAGACACTGAGACATAGAGATACGGAGATCCAGAAATGCAGAGATGCAGAGACACTGAGAACAAGAGACGCAGAGATGCAGAGACACTGAGACGCAGAGACACTGAGACGCAGAGACGCTGAGACCCTGAGAAGCAGAGACGCAGAGACACAGAGACACTGAGACGCAGAGACACTGAGACGCAGAGATGCAAGACGCACAAACACTGAGACGCAGAGACGCAGAGACACAGAGACACTGAGACGCAGAGACACTGAGACGCAGAGATGCAAGACGCACAAACACTGAGACGCAGAGACGCAGAGACACAGAGACACTGAGACGCAGAGACGCAGAGACCCTGAGACGCAGAGACACTGAAACCCAGAGACGTAGAGACACTGAGACGCAGAGATGCAAGACGCACAGACACTGAGACGCAGAGACTCTGAGACGCTGCAACCCAGAGATGCAGAAACGCAGAGACACTGAGACACAGAGACGCAGAGAACCTGAGACGCAGAGACGCAGAGACACTGAGACCCAGAGACGCAGTGACACTGAGACCCAGAGATGCAGTGACGCAGAGACACTGAGACACAGAAACTCTGAGACACTGCAACCCAGAGACGCAGAGATGCAGAGACACTGAGGTACAGAGACTCAGAGATGAAGAGACACTGAGACGCAGAGACGCAGAGACACTGAGACCCAGAGATGCAGAGACGCAGAGACACTGAGACGCAGAGATGCAAGACGCACAGACAATGAGACACAGAGACTCTGAGACGCTGCAACCCAGAGACGCAGAAACGCAGAGACACTGAGACACAGAGACGCAGAGAACCTGAGACGCAGAGACGCAGAGACACTGAGACCCAGAGACGCAGTGACACTGAGACCCAGAGATGCAATGACGCAGAGACACTGAGACACAGAGACTCTGAGACACTGCAACCCAGAGACGCAGAGATGCAGAGACACTGAGGTACAGAGACTCAGAGATGCAGAGACACTGAGACGCAGAGACACTGAGACCCAGAGACGCAGAGACTCTGAGACGCAGAGACTCTGAGACGCAGAGAAGCAGAGACCCTGAGACGCAGGGACGCAGAGACACAGAGAACCTGAGACGCAGAGACACTGAGAACCAGAGACTTTGAGATGCGGAGACGCAGAGACACTGAGACGCAGAGATACTGAGATCCAGAGATGCAGAGATGCAGAGACACTGAGAACAAGAGACGCAGAGATGCAGAGACACTGAGACGCAGAGACACTGAGACGCAGAGACGCTGAGACCCTGAGAAGCAGAGACGCAGAGACACTGAGACGCAGAGACACTGAGACGCAGAGATGCAAGACGCACAAACACTGAGACGCAGAGACACAGAGACACTGAGACGCAGAGATGCAAGACGCACAGACACTGAGACACAGAGACTCTGAGACGCTGCAACCCAGAGACGCAGAAATGCACAGACACTGAGACACAGAGACGCAGAGAACCTGAGACGCAGAGACGCAGAGACACTGAGACCCAGAGACGCAGTGACACTGAGACCCAGAGATGCAGTGACGCAGAGACACTGAGACACAGAGACTCTGAGACACTGCAACCCAGAGACGCAGAGATGCAGAGACACTGAGATACAGAGACTCAGAGATGCAGAGACACTGAGACGCAGAGACGCTGAGACTCTGAGACGTAGAGACGCTGAGACGCTGAGACAGTGAGACCCCGAGACTCAGAGACTCTGAAACGCAGGGAAGCAGAGACCCTGAGACGCAGGGACGCAGAGACACAGAGAACCTGAGACGCAGAGACACTGAGAACCAGAGACTTTGAGATGCGGAGACGCAGAGACACTGAGACGCAGAGATACGGAGATCCAGAAATGCAGAGATGCAGAGACACTGAGAACAAGAGACGCAGAGATGCAGAGACACTGAGACACAGAGACGCAGAGAACCTGAGACGCTGAGACCATGAGAAGCAGAGACGCAGAGACACAGAGACACTGAGACGCAGAGACACTGAGACGCAGAGATGCAAGACGCACAAACACTGAGACGCAGAGACGCAGAGACACAGAGACACTGAGACGCAGAGACCCTGAGACGCAGAGACACTGAAACCCAGAGACGTAGAGACACTGAGACCCAGAGATGCAGAGACGCAGAGACACTGAGACGCAGAGATGCAAGACGCACAGACACTGAGACGCAGAGACTCTGAGACGCTGCAACCCAGAGACGCAGAAACGCACAGACACTGAGACACAGAGACGCAGAGAACCTGAGACGCAGAGACGCAGAGACACTGAGACCCAGAGACGCAGTGACACTGAGACCCAGAGATGCAGTGACGCAGAGACACTGAGACACAGAAACTCTGAGACACTGCAACCCAGAGACGCAGAGATGCAGAGACACTGAGGTACAGAGACTCAGAGATGCAGAGACACTGAGACGCAGAGACACTGAGACCCAGAGACGCAGAGACTCTGAGACGCAGAGAAGCAGAGACCCTGAGACGCAGGGACGCAGAGACACAGATAACCTGAGATGCAGAGACCCTGAGAACCAGAGACTTTGAGATGCGGAGACGCAGAGACACTGAGACGCAGAGACACTGAGATCCAGAGATGCGGAGATGCAGAGACACTGAGAACAAGAGACGCAGAGATGCAGAGACACTGAGACGCAGAGACACAGAGACGCAGAGACTCTGAGACCCTGACAAGCAGAGACGCAGAGACACTGAGACGCAGAGCCACTGAGACACAGAGACACTGAGACCCTGAGACACAGAGACGCAGATACGCAGAGACACTGAGACCCAGAGACGCAGTGGAACTGAGACCCAGAGATTCAGTGACGCAGAAACACTGAGACCCAGAGACTCAGAGACTCTGAGACGCAGAGGCGTAGAGACCCTGAGACGCAGAGACACAGAGTCGCAGATACGCAGAGACGCAGAGTCACTGAGACCCAGAGATGCAGTGACGCAGAGACACTGAGACGCAGAGACGCAGAGACACTGAGACCCAGAGACGCAGAGACACAGAGACACCGAGACTCTGAGACACAGAGGCGTAGAGACCCTGAGACGCAGAGACACTGAGACGCAGAGAAGCTGAGACGCAGAGGCACTGAGACCCAGAGACCCTGAGACGCCGAGACGCAGAGACACTGAGACGCAGAGACACTGAGACGCAGAGGCGCTTAGACCCAGAGACGCAGTGACTCTGAGACGCAGAGACGCTGAGACCCAGAGACTCTGAGACGCAGAGACTCTGAGAGGCAGAGACTCTGAGACGCAGGGACTCTGAGACCCAGAAACACTGAGACCCAGAGACTCTGAGACGCAGAGACTCTGAGACGCAGAGACACTGAGACCCAGAGAGTCTGAGACGCAGAGAGTCTGAGACGCAGAGACACTGAGACCCAGAGAGTCTGAGACGCAGAGACTCTGAGACGCAGAGACAAAGAGACCCAGAGACTCTGAGACGCAGAGACTCTGAGAAGCAGAGACACAGAGACACAGAGACGCAGAGACGCAGAGACACTGCGAGGCAGAGACTCTGAGACGCTGCAACCCAGAGACGCAGAGACGCAGAGACACTGAGATGTAGAGACTCAGAGACGCAGAGACACTGAGACGCAGAGACCCTGAGACGCAGAGACGCAGAGACACTGAGACCCAGAGACGCAGAGACACAGAGACTCTGAGACACAGAGGCGTAGAGACCCTGAGACGCAGAGACACTGAGACCCAGAGATGCAGAGACACTGAGACGCAAAGAAGCTGAGACGCAGAGACCCTGAGAACCAAAGACTTTGAGATGCGGAGACGCAGAGACACTGAGACATAGAGATACGGAGATCCAGAAATGCAGAGATGCAGAGACACTGAGAACAAGAGACGCAGAGATGCAGAGACACTGAGACGCAGAGACGCTGAGACCCGGAGAAGCAGAGACGCAGAGACACAGAGACACTGAGATGCAGAGACACTGAGACGCAGAGATGCAAGACGCACAAACACTGAGACGCAGAGACGCAGAGACACAGAGACACTGAGACGCAGAGACACTGAAACCCAGAGACGTAGAGACACTGAGACCCAGAGATGCAGAGACGCAGAGACACTGAGTAGCAGAGATGGAAGACGCACAGACACTGAGACGCAGAGACTCTGAGACGCTGCAACCCAGAGACGCAGAAACGCAGAGACACTGAGACACAGAGACGCAGAGAACCTGAGACGCAGAGACGCAGAGACACTGAGACCCAGAGACGCAGTGACACTGAGACCCAGAGATGCAGTGACGCAGAGACACTGAGACACAGAAACTCTGAGACACTGCAACCCAGAGACGCAGAGATGCAGAGACACTGAGGTACAGAGACTCAGAGATGAAGAGACACTGAGACGCAGAGACGCAGAGACACTGAGACCCAGAGATGCAGAGACGCAGAGACACTGAGACGCAGAGATGCAAGACGCACAGACACTGAGACACAGAGACTCTGAGACGCTGCAAACCAGAGACGCAGAAACGCAGAGACACTGAGACACAGAGACGCAGAGAACCTGAGACGCAGAGACACTGAGACCCAGAGACGCAGTGACACTGAGACCCAGAGATGCAATGACGCAGAGACACTGAGACACAGAGACTCTGAGACACTGCAACCCAGAGACGCAGAGATGCAGAGACACTGAGGTACAGAGACTCAGAGATGCAGAGACACTGAGACGCAGAGACACTGAGACCCAGAGACGCAGAGACTCTGAGACGCAGAGACTCTGAGACGCAGAGAAGCAGAGACCCTGAGACGCAGGGACGCAGAGACACAGAGAACCTGAGACGCAGAGACCCTGAGAACCAGAGACTTTGAGATGCGGAGACGCAGAGACACTGAGACGCAGAGATACTGAGATCCAGAGATGCAGAGATGCAGAGACACTGAGAACAAGAGACGCAGAGATGCAGAGACACTGAGACGCAGAGACACAGAGACGCAGAGACGCTGAGACCCTGACAAGCAGAGACGCAGAGACACTGAGACGCAGAGCCACTGAGACACAGGAACACTGAGACCCTGAGACACAGAGACGCAGATACGCAGAGACACTGAGACCCAGAGACTCTGAGACGCAGAGACTCTGAGACGCAGAGACACAGAGACACAGAGACCCAGAGACGCAGTGACACTGAGACCCAGAGATGCAGAGACGCAGAGATACTGCGAGGCAGAGACTCTGTCACGCTGCAACCCAGAGACGCAGAGACACAGAGACACTGAGATGTAGAGACTCAGAGACGCAGAGACACTGAGACGCAGAGACACTGAGACGCAGAGACGCAGAGACACTGAGACCCAGAGACGCAGAGACACAGAGACTCTGAGACACAGAGGCGTAGAGACCCTGAGACGCAGAGACACTGAGACACTGAGACACAGAGACGCAGAGAACCTGAGACGCAGAGACACTGAGACCCAGAGACGCAGTGACACTGAGACTCAGAAATGCAGAAACGCAGAGACACTGAGACCAAGAAACGCAGAGATGCAGGGACACTGAGACGTAGGGACGCTGAGACCCTGAGACGCAGAGACACAGATACGCAGAGACACTGAAACCCAGAGACGCAGAGACACAGAGACACTGAGACGCAGAGACTCTGAGACGCAGAGACACTGAGAACCAGAGACACTGAGAACCAGAGACGCAGGGGCTCTGAGACGCAGAGACGCAGAGACTCTGAGACGGAGAGACGCTGAGACCCAGAGACACAGAGACTCAGAGACTCTGAGACGCAGAGGCGTAGAGACTCTGAAATGCAGAGACACTGAGACCCAGAGACGCAGACAACCTGAGACGCAGAGACACTGAGACCCAGAGGCGCAGAGACACTGAGAACCAGAGATGCAGAGACGCAGAGACGCAGAGACACAGAGATCCTGAGACGCAGAGACTCTGAGACACGGAGACGCAGAGACACTGAGAACCAGAGATGCAGAGACGCAGAGACACAGAGATCCTGAGACGCAGAGACTCTGAGACACGGAGGCGCAGAGACACTGAGACCCAGAGATGCAGAGACGCAGAGACACTGAGACGCAGAGACGCAAGACGCAGAGACACTGGGACACAGACACGCAAGACGCAAAGGCACTGAGACGCAGAGTCTCTGAGATGCTGCAACCCAGAGACCCAGAGACACTGAGGCCCTGAGACGCAGAGACGCAGAGACGCAGAGGCACTGAGTCGCTGATATGCAGAGACGCAGAGACCCAGGGACAAAGTGACACTGAGACCCAGAGATGCAGTGACGCAGAGACGCTGAGACGCAGAGACTCTGAGACGCTGCAACCCAGAGACGCAGAGAAGCAGAGACACTGAGATGCAGAGACCCAGAGACGCAGAGACACTGAGACGCAGAGACCCTGAGACGCAGAGACGCAGAGACACTGAGACCCAGAGACGCAGAGACGCAGAGACACAGAGACACTGAAACCCAGAGACGTAGAGACACTGAGACGCAGAGATGCAAGACGCACAGACACTGAGACACAGAGACTCTGAGACGCTGCAACCCAGAGACGCAGAAACGCAGAGACACTGAGACACAGAGACGCAGAGAACCTGAGACGCAGAGACGCAGAGACACTGAGACCCAGAGACGCAGTGACACTGAGACCCAGAGATGCAGTGACGCAGAGACACTGAGACACAGAAACTCTGAGACACTGCAACCCAGAGACGCAGAGATGCAGAGACACTGAGGTACAGAGACTCAGAGATGAAGAGACACTGAGACATAGAGATACGGAGATCCAGAAATGCAGAGATGCAGAGACACTGAGAACAAGAGACGCAGAGATGCAGAGACACTGAGACGCAGAGACACTGAGACGCAGAGACACTGAGACGCAGAGACGCTGAGACCCTGAGAAGCAGAGACGCAGAGACACAGAGACACTGAGACGCAGAGACACTGAGACGCAGCGATGCAAGACGCACAAACACTGAGACGCAGAGACGCAGAGACACAGAGACACTGAGACGCAGAGACACTGAGACGCAGAGATGCAAGACGCACAAACACTGAGACGCAGAGACGCAGAGACACAGAGACACTGAGACGCAGAGACGCAGAGACCCTGAGACGCAGAGACACTGAAACCCAGAGACGTAGAGACACTGAGACGCAGAGATGCAAGACGCACAGACACTGAGACGCAGAGACTCTGAGACGCTGCAACCCAGAGACGCAGAAACGCAGAGACACTGAGACACAGAGACGCAGAGAACCTGAGACGCAGAGACGCAGAGACACTGAGACCCAGAGACGCAGTGACACTGAGACCCAGAGATGCAGTGACGCAGAGACACTGAGACACAGAAACTCTGAGACACTGCAACCCAGAGACGCAGAGATGCAGAGACACTGAGGTACAGAGACTCAGAGATGAAGAGACACTGAGACGCAGAGACGCAGAGACACTGAGACCCAGAGATGCAGAGACGCAGAGACACTGAGACGCAGAGATGCAAGACGCACAGACACTGAGACACAGAGACTCTGAGACGCTGCAACCCAGAGACGCAGAAACGCAGAGACACTGAGACACAGAGACGCAGAGAACCTGAGACGCAGAGACGCAGAGACACTGAGACCCAGAGACGCAGTGACACTGAGACCCAGAGATGCAATGACGCAGAGACACTGAGACACAGAGACTCTGAGACACTGCAACCCAGAGACGCAGAGATGCAGAGACACTGAGGTACAGAGACTCAGAGATGCAGAGACACTGAGACGCAGAGACACTGAGACCCAGAGACGCAGAGACTCTGAGACGCAGAGACTCTGAGACGCAGAGAAGCAGAGACCCTGAGACGCAGGGACGCAGAGACACAGAGAACCTGAGACGCAGAGACACTGAGAACCAGAGACTTTGAGATGCGGAGACGCAGAGACACTGAGACGCAGAGATACTGAGATCCAGAGATGCAGAGATGCAGAGATGCAGAGACACTGAGAACAAGAGACGCAGAGATGCAGAGACACTGAGACGCAGAGACACTGAGACGCAGAGACGCTGAGACCCTGAGAAGCAGAGACGCAGAGACACAGAGACACTGAGACTCAGAGACACTGAGACGCAGAGATGCAAGACGCACAAACACTGAGACGCAGAGACACAGAGACACTGAGACGCAGAGACGCAGAGACCCTGAGACGCAGAGACACTGAAACCCAGAGACGTAGAGACACTGAGACCCAGAGATGCAGAGACGCAGAGACACTGAGACCCAGAGATGCAAGACGCACAGACACTGAGACGCAGAGACTCTGAGATGCTGCAACCCAGAGACGCAGAAACGCAGAGACACTGAGACACAGAGACGCAGAGAACCTGAGACGCAGAGACGCAGAGACACTGAGACCCAGAGACGCAGTGACACTGAGACCCAGAGATGCAGTGACGCAGAGACACTGAGACACAGAAACTCTGAGACACTGCAACCCAGAGACGCAGAGATGCAGAGACACTGAGGTACAGAGACTCAGAGATGCAGAGACACTGAGACGCAGAGACACTGAGACCCAGAGACGCAGAGACTCTGAGACGCAGAGACTCTGAGACGCAGAGAAGCAGAGACCCTGAGACGCAGAGACACTGAGACCCAGAGACCCTGAGACGCCGAGACGCAGAGACGCTGAGACGCAGAGACACTGAGACGCAGAGACGCTGAGACGCAGAGACGCACAGACTCTGAGACGCAGAGACGCTGAGACCCAGAGACGCAGAGACTCTGAGACGCAGAGACTCTGAGACCCAGAGACAATGAGACCCAGAGACACTGAGACCCTGAGACTCTGAGACGCAGAGACTCTGAGACCCAGAGAGTCTGAGACGCAGAGACTCTGAGACCCAGAGACTCTGAGACGCAGAGACGCAGAGACACAGAGACACTGAGACCCAGAGATGCAGTGACGCAAGACACTGCGAGGCAGAGACTCTGAGACGCTGCAACCCAGAGACGCAGAGACGCAGAGACACTGAGACCCAGAGACGCAGAGACACAGAGACACAGAGACTCTGTGACACAGAGGCATAGAGACCCTGAGACGCAGAGACACTGAGACCCAGAGATGCAGAGACACTGAGACGCAGAGAAGCTGAGACGCAGAGGCACTGAGACCCAGAGACCCTGAGACGCCGAGACGCAGAGACACTGAGACGCAGAGACACTGAGACGCAGAGACGCTGAGACCCAGAGACCCACAGACTCTGAGACGCAGAGACCCTGAGAGGCAGAGACTCTGAGACGCAGGGACTCTGAGACCCAGAAACACTGAGACCCAGAGAGTCTGAGACGCAGAGACTCTGAGACGCAGAGACAATGAGACCCAGAGACTCTGAGACGCAGAGACTCTGAGACGCAGAGACACAGAGACACAGAGACCCAGAGACGCAGTGACACTGAGACCCAGAGATGCAGAGACGCAGAGACACTGCGAGGCAGAGACTCTGTCACGCTGCAACCCAGAGACGCAGAGACACAGAGACACTGAGATGTAGAGACTCAGAGACGCAGAGACACTGAGACGCAGAGACCCTGAGACGCAGAGACGCAGAGACACTGAGACCCAGAGACGCAGAGACACAGAGACACAGAGACTCTGTGACACAGAGGCGTAGAGACCCTGAGACGCAGAGACACTGAGACCCAGAGATGCAGAGACACTGAGACACAGAGAAGCTGAGACGCAGAGGCACTGAGACCCAGAGACCCTGAGACGCCGAGACGCAGAGACACTGAGACGCAGAGACACTGAGACGCAGAGACGCTGAGACCCAGAGACGCAGAGACTCTGAGACGCAGGGACTCTGAGACCCAGAAACACTGAGACCCAGAGACTCTGAGACGCAGATACTCTGAGACGCAGAGACACTGAGACCCAGAGTGTCTGAGACGCAGAGACGCTGAGACGCAGAGACAATGAGACCCAGAGACTCTGAGACGCAGAGACACAGAGACACTGAGACCCAGAGACTCTGAGACGCAGAAGCTCAGAGACGCAAAGACAATGAGACCCAGAGAACTGAGACTTAGGGACTCTGAGACGCAGAGACACTGTGACCCAGAGACCCTGAGACGCAGAGACGCAGAGAACCTGAGACGCAGAGATGCAGAGCCGCAGAGACACTGAGATGTAGAGACACTGAGACCCGGAGACACAGAGACTCAGAGACTCTGAGACGCAGAGTCGCAGAGACCCTGAGACACGGAGACGCAGAGACACAGAGACGCTGAGACGCAGAGACACTGAGACACAGAGATGCAGAGACACTGAGACCCAGAGGCGTAGAGACCCTGAGATGCAGAGACACTGAGACCCAGAGACGCAGAGACTCAGAGACCCAGAGACACTGAGGCACAGAGACACTGAGAACCAGAGATGCAGAGATGCAGAAATGCTGAGACGCAGAGACTCTGAAAAGCGGAGACGCAGAGACACTGAGACCCAGAGACGCAGAGAACCTGAGACGCAGAGACACTGAGAACCAGAGACACAGAGACGCAGAGACACTGCGAGGCAGAGACTCTGAGACGCAGAGACATTGAGACCCTGAGCTGCAGAGACACTGAGACGCAGAGACCCAGAGAAGTAGAGACACTGAGACCCAGAGATGCAGAAACGCAGAGACACTGAGACCAAGAAACGCAGAGATGCAGGGACACTGAGACGTAGGGACGCTGAGACCCTGAGACGCAGAGACACAGATACGCAGAGACACTGAAACCCAGAGACGCAGAGACACAGAGACACTGAGACGCAGAGACTCTGAGACGCTGCAACCCAGAGACGCAGAGACACTGAGATGCAGAGACTCAGAGATGCAGTGACACTGAGATGCAGAGACCCTGAGACGCAGAGACTCTGAGACGCAGAGACACTGAGAACCAGAGACGCAGAGGCTCTGAGACGCAGAGACGCAGAGACTCTGAGACGCAGAGACGCTGAGACCCAGAGACACAGAGACTCAGAGACTCTGAGACGCAGAGGCATAGAGACTCTGAAATGCGGAGACACTGAGACCCAGAGACGCAGACAACCTGAGACGCAGAGACACTGAGACCCAGAGGCGCAGAGACACTGAGAACCAGAGATGCAGAGACGCAGAGACACAGAGATCCTGAGACACAGAGACTCTGAGACACGGAGACGCAGAGACACTGAGAACCAGAGATGCAGAGACGCAGAGACACAGAGATCCTGAGACGCAGAGACTCTGAGACACGGAGACGCAGAGACACTGAGACCCAGAGATGCAGAGACGCAGAGACACTGAGACGCAGAGACGCAAGACGCAGAGACACTGGGACACAGACACGCAAGACGCAAAGGCACTGAGACGCAGAGACTCTGAGACGCTGCAACCCAGAGACCCAGAGACACTGAGGCCCTGAGACGCAGAGACACAGAGACGCAGAGGCACAGAGTCGCTGATATGCAGAGACGCAGAGACCCAGGGACGAAGTGACACTGAGACCCAGAGATGCAGTGACGCAGAGACGCTGAGACGCAGAGACTCTGAGACGCTGCAACCCAGAGACGCAGAGAAGCAGAGACACTGAGATGCAGAGACCCAGAGACGCAGAGACTCTGAGACACAGAGATGCAGAGACTCTGAGACGCAGAGATGCTGAGACACTGAGACCCAGAGACGCAGAGACACTGAGACCCAGAAATGCAGAGACGCAGAGACACTGAGACGCAGAGACGCAAGACGCAGAGACACTGGGACACAGAGACTCTGAGACGCTGCAAGCCAGAGACCCAGAGACGCAGAGACACTGAGACCCTGAGACGCAGAGTCGCAGATACGCAGAGACGCAGAGACCGAGAGACGCAGTGACACTGAGACCCAGAGATGCAGTGACGCAGAGACGCTAAGACGCAGAGACTCTGAGACGCTGCAACCCAGAGACGCAGAGAAGCAGAGACACTGAGATGCAGAGGCACTGAGACCCAGAGACGCAGAGACTCTGAGACGCAGCGACGCTGAGACACTGAGACCCAGAGACTCTGAGACGCTGAGACTCTGAGACGCAGAGACAATGAGACCCAGAGACTCAGCGATGCGGAGATTCAGAGATGCAAAGATGCAGAGACACTGAGACCCAGGGACTCTGAGACGCAGAGCCACAGTGACAATGAGACCCAGGGACTCTGAGACGCCGAGACGCAGAGACACTGAGACCCAGAGACTCTGAGATGCAGAGACTCGGAGACACAGAGACTCTGAGACGTAGAGACTCTGAGACGCAGAGACTCTGAGACGCAGAGACGCAGAGACCCTGAGACGCAGAGAGGCAGAGACGCAGAGACCCTGAGACGCAGAGACCCTGAGACGAAGAGACACTGAGACGTAGAGACACTGAGAACCAGAGATGCAGAGACGAAGAGATGCTGAGACGCAGAGATGCGGAGATCCTGAGATGCAGAGACTCTGAGACGCAGAGACGCAGAGACCCTGCGACGCAGAGACACTGAGACCCAGAGAAGCAGAGACACTGAGATGCAGAGACTCAGAGACTCTGAGACGCAGAGACCATGAGAAGCAGAGACGCAGAGACACAGAGACACTGAGACGCAGAGATACTGAAACCCAGAGACGCAGAGACACTGAGACACAGAGATGCAGAGACGCAGAGACACTGAGACGCAGAGATGCAAGACGCACAGACACTGAGACACAGAGACTCTGAGACGCTGCAACCCAGAGACGCCGAAACGCACAGACACTGAGACACAGAGACGCAGAGAACCTGAGACGCAGAGACGCAGAGACACTGAGACCCAGAGACGCAGTGACACTGAGACCCAGAGATGCAGTGACGCAGAGACACTGAGACACAGAAACTCTGAGACACTGCAACCCAGAGACGCAGAGATGCAGAGACACTGAGGTACAGAGACTCAGAGATGCAGAGACACTGAGACGCAGAGACACTGAGACCCAGAGACGCAGAGACTCTGAGACGCAGAGACTCTGAGACGCATAGAAGCAGAGACCCTGAGACGCAGGGACGCAGAGACACAGAGAACCTGAGACGCAGAGACCCTGAGAACCAGAGACTTTGAGATGCGGAGACGCAGAGACACTGAGACGCAGAGATACGGAGATCCAGAGATGCAGAGATGCAGAGACACTGAGAACAAGAGACGCAGAGATGCAGAGACACTGAGACGCAGAGACACAGAGACGCAGAGACGCTGAGACCCTGACAAGCAGAGACGCAGAGACACTGAGACGCAGAGCCACTGAGACACAGGAACACTGAGACCCGGAGACACAGAGACGCAGATACGCAGAGACACTGAGACCCAGAGAGTCTGAGACGCAGAGACTCTGAGACGCAGAGACAATGAGACCCAGAGACTCTGAGACGCAGAGACTCTGAGACACAGAGACACAGAGACACAGAGACCCAGAGACGCAGTGACACTGAGACCCAGAGATGCAGAGACGCAGAGATACTGCGAGGCAGAGACTCTGAGACGCTGCAACCCAGAGACGCAGAGATGCAGAGACACTGAGACCCAGAGACGCAGAGACACAGAGACACAGAGACTCTGAGACACAGAGGCGTAGAGACCCTGAGACGCAGAGACACTGAGACCCAGAGATGCAGAGACACTGAGACGCAGAGAAGCTGAGACGCAGAGGCACTGAGACCCAGAGACTTTGAGATGCGGAGACGCAGAGACACTGAGACGCAGAGATACGGAGATCCAGAGATGCAGAGATGCAGAGACACTGAGAACAAGAGACGCAGAGATGCAGAGACACTGAGACGCAGAGACACTAGACGCAGAGACGCTCAGACCATGAGAAGCAGAGACGCAGAGACAGAGAGACACTGAGACGCAGAGACACTGAGACGCAGAGATGCAAGACACACAAACACTGAGACGCAGAGACGCAGAGACACAGAGACGCAGAGGCACTGAGAAGCAGAGACGCAGAGACCCTGAGACGCAGAGACACTGAAACCCAGAGACGCAGAGACACTGAGACGCAGAGATGCAAGACGCACAGACACTGAGACACAGAGACTCTGAGACGCTGCAACCCAGAGACGCAGAAATGCACAGACACTGAGACACAGAGACGCAGAGAACCTGAGACGCAGAGACACTGAGACCCAGAGACGCAGTGACACTGAGACCCAGAGATGCAGTGACGCAGAGACACTGAGACACAGAAACTCTGACACACTGCAACCCAGAGACGCAGAGATGCAGAGGCACTGAGATACAGAGACTCAGAGATGCAGAGACACTGAGACGCAGAGACGCTGAGACTCTGAGACGTAGAGACGCTGAGACGCTGAGACAGTGAGACCCAGAGACTCAGAGACTCTGAAACGCAGAGAAGCAGAGACCCTGAGACGCAGGGACGCAGAGACACAGAGAACCTGAGACGCAGAGACACTGAGAACCAGAGACTTTGAGATGCGGAGACGCAGAGACACTGAGACGCAGAGACGCAGTGGAACTGAGACCCAGAGATTCAGTGACGCAGAAACACGGAGACCCAGAGACTCAGAGACTCTGAGACGCAGAGGCGTAGAGACCCTGAGACGCAGAGACACAGAGTCGCAGATACGCAGAGACGCAGAGTCACTGAGACCCAGAGATGCAGTGACGCAGAGACACTGAGACGCAGAGACGCAGAGACGCAGAGACACTGAGACCCAGAGACGCAGAGACACAGAGACACAGAGACTCTGAGAGGCAGAGACTCTGAGACGCAGATACTCTGAGACGCAGAGACACTGAGACCCAGAGAGTCTGAGACGCAGAGACTCTGAGACGCAGAGACACAGCGGCACTGAGACCCAGAGACGCAGTGACACTGAGACCCAGAGATGCAGAGACGCAGAGACACTGCGAGGCAGAGACTCTGAGACGCTGCAACCCAGAGACGCAGAGACACAGAGACTCTGTGACCAGAGGCGTAGAGACCCTGAGACGCAGAGACACTGAGACCCAGAGATGCAGAGACACTGAGACGCAGAGAAGCTGAGACGCAGAGGCACTGAGACCCAGAGACCCTGAGACGCCGAGACGCAGAGACACTGAGACGCAGAGACACTGAGACGCAGAGACGCTGAGACCCAGAGACCCAGAGACTCTGAGACGCAGAGACTCTGAGAGGCAGAGACACTGAGACGCAGGGACTCTGAGACCCAGAAACACTGAGATGCAGAGACTCTGAGACGCAGATACTCTGAGACGCAGGGACACTGAGACCCAGAGAGTCTGAGACGCAGAGACTCTGAGACGCAGAGACACTGAGACCCAGAGACTCTGAGACGCAGAGACTCTGAGACGCAGAGACACAGAGACACAGAGACCCAGAGACGCAGTGACACTGAGACCCAGAGATGCAGAGACGCAAGACACTGCGAGGCAGAGACTCTGACACGCTGCAACCCAGAGACGCAGAGACGCAGAGACACTGAGACGCAGAGACGCAGAGACACTGAGACCCAGAGATGCAGAGACACTGAGACGCAGAGAAGCTGAGACGCAGAGGCACTGAGACCCAGAGACCCTGAGACGCCGAGACGCAGAGACACTGAGACGCAGAGACACTGAGACGCAGAGACGCTGAGACCCAGAGACGCAGAGACTCTGAGACGCAGGGCCTCTGAGACCCAGAAACACTGAGACCCAGAGACTCTGAGACGCAGATACTCTGAGACGCAGAGACACTGAGACCCAGAGTGTCTGAGACGCAGAGACTCTGAGACGCAGAGACAATGAGACCCAGAGACTCTGAGACGCAGAGACTCTGAGACGCAGAGACACAGAGACACTGAGACCCAGAGACTCTGAGACGCAGAAGCTCAGAGACGCAAAGACGCAAAGACAATGAGACCCAGAGAACTGAGACTTAGGGACTCTGAGACGCAGAGACGCTGTGACCCAGAGATTCTGAGACGCAGAGAAGCAGAGACCCTGAGACGCAGAGACGCAGAGAACCTGAGACGCAGAGATGCAGAGCCGCAGAGACACTGAGATGTAGAGACACTGAGACCCGGAGACACTGAGATGTAGAGACACTGAGACCCGGAGACACAGAGACTCAGTCTCTGAGACGCAGAGTCGCAGAGACACTGAGACACAGAGACGCAGAGACACTGAGACACAGGGGCGTAGAGACCCTGAGATGCAGAGACACTGAGACCCAGAGACGCAGAGACTCAGAGACCCAGAGACACTGAGACACAGAGACACAGAGACCCAGAGACGCAGAGACACTGAGACCCAGAGACGCAGAGAACCTGAGACGCAGAGACACTGAGAACCAGAGACACAGAGACTCTGAGACGCAGAGACATTGAGACCCTGAGCTGCAGAGACACTGAGACGCAGAGACACAGAGACCCAGAGAAGCAGAGACACTGAGACCCTGAGCTGCAGAGACACTGAGACGCAGAGACACAGAGACCCTGAGAAGCAGAGACACTGAGACCCAGAGATGCAGAAACGCAGAGACACTGAGACCAAGAAACGCAGAGATGCAGAGACACTGAGACGTAGGGACGCTGAGACCCTGAGACGCAGAGACACAGATACGCAGAGACACTGAAACCCAGAGACGCAGAGACACAGAGACACTGAGACGCAGAGACTCAGAGATGCAGTGACACTGAGATGCAGAGACCCTGAGACGCAGAGACCCTGAGACGCAGAGACACTGAGAACCAGAGACGCAGAGGCTCTGAGACGCAGAGACGCAGAGACTCTGAGACGGAGAGACGCTGAGACCCAGAGACACAGAGACTCAGAGACTCTGAGATGCAGAGGCGTAGAGACTCTGAAATGCAGAGACACTGAGACCCAGAGACGCAGACAACCTGAGACTCAGAGACACTGAGACCCAGAGGCGCAGAGACACTGAGAACCAGAGATGCAGAGACGCAGAGACGCAGAGACACAGAGATCCTGAGACGCAGAGACTCTGAGACACGGAGACGCAGAGACACTGAGACCCAGAGATGCAGAGACGCAGAGACACTGAGACGCAGAGACGCAAGACGCAGAGACACTGGGACACAGACACGCAAGACGCAAAGGCACTGAGACGCAGAGACTCTGAGACGCTGCAACCCAGAGACCCAGAGACACTGAGACCCTGAGACGCAGAGACGCAGAGACGCAGAGGCACAGAGTCGCTGATATGCAGAGACGCAGAGACCCAGGGACGAAGTGACACTGAGACCCAGAGATGCAGTGACGCAGAGACGCTGAGACGCAGAGACTCTGAGACGCTGCAACCCAGAGACGCAGAGAAGCAGAGACACTGAGATGCAGAGACCCAGAGACGCAGAGACTCTGAGACACAGAGATGCAGAGACTCTGAGACGCAGAGATGCTGAGACACTGAGACCCAGAGACGCAGAGACACTGAGACCCAGAAATGCAGAGACGCAGAGACACTGAGACGCAGAGACGCAAGACGCAAAGGCACTGAGACGCAGAGACTCTGAGACGCTGCAAGCCAGAGACCCAGAGACGCAGAGACACTGAGACCCTGAGACGCAGAGTCGCAGATACGCAGAGACGCAGAGACCGAGAGACGCAGTGACACTGAGACCCAGAGATGCAGTGACGCAGAGACGCTAAGACGCAGAGACTCTGAGATGCTGCAACCCAGAGACGCAGAGAAGCATAGACACTGAGATGCAGAGGCACTGAGACCCAGAGACACTGAGACGCAGAGACACTGAGACCCAGAGACGCAGAGACTCTGAGACGCAGCGACGCTGAGACACTGAGACCCAGAGACTCTGAGACGCTGAGACTCTGAGACGCAGAGACAATGAGACCCAGAGACTCAGCGATGCAGAGATTCAGAGATGCAAAGATGCAGAGACACTGAGACCCAGGGACTCTGAGACGCAGAGCCACAGTGATAATGAGACCCAGGGACTCTGAGACGCCGAGACGCAGAGACACTGAGACCCAGAGACTCTGAGATGCAGAGACTCGGAGACACAGAGACTCTGAGACGTAGAGACTCTGAGACGCAGAGACGCAGAGACGCAGAGACGCAGAGACCCTGAGACGCAGAGAGGCAGAGACACAGAGACACTGAGACCCAGAGATGCAGAGACGCAGAGACCCTGAGACGAAGAGACACTGAGACGTAGAGACACTGAGAACCAGAGATGCAGAGACGAAGAGATGCTGAGACGCAGAGATGCGGAGATCCTGAGATGCAGAGACTCTGAGACGCAGAGACCCTGCGACGCAGAGACACTGAGACCCAGAGAAGCAGAGACACTGAGATGCAGAGACTCAGAGACTCTGAGACACAGAGACGCTGAGACGCAGAGATGCAAGACGCACAAACACTGAGACGCAGAGACGCAGAGGCACAGAGACGCAGAGGCACTGTGACGCAGAGGCACTGTGACGCAGAGACACTGAGACGCAGAGATACTGAAACCCACAGACGCAGAGACAATGAGACCCAGAGATGCAGAGACGCAGAGACACTGAGACGCAGAGATGCAAGACGCACCGACACTGAGACGCAGAGACTCTGAGACGCTGCAACCCAGAGACGCAGAAACGCACAGACACTGAGACACAGAGACGCAGAGAACCTGAGACGCAGAGACGCAGAGACACTGAGACCCAGAGACGCAGATACACTGAGACCCAGAGACGCAGATACACTGAGACCCAGAGATACAGTGACGCAGAGACACTGAGACACAGAGACTCTGAGACACTGCAACCCAGAGACGCAGAGATGCAGAGACACTGAGATACAGAGACTCAGAAATGCAGAGACACTGAGACGCAGAGACACTGAGACGCAGAGACGCAGAGACTCTGAGACGCAGAGACTCTGAGACGCAGAGAAGCAGAGACCCTGAGACGCAGGGACGCAGAGACACAGAGAACCTGAGACGCAGAGACCCTGAGAACCAGAGACTTTGAGATGCGGAGACGCAGAGACACTGAGACGCAGAGATACGGAGATCCAGAGATGCAGAGATGCAGAGACACTGAGAACAAGAGACGCAGAGATGCAGAGACACTGAGACGCAGAGACACTGAGACGCAGAGACGGTGAGACCATGAGAAGCAGAGACGCAGAGACACAGAGACACTGAGACGCAGAGACACTGAGACGCAGAGATGCAAGACGCACAAACACTGAGACGCAGAGACGCAGAGACACAGAGACACTGAGACGCAGAGACGCAGAGACCCTGAGACGCAGAGACACTGAAACCCAGAGACGTAGAGACACTGAGACCCAGAGATGCAGAGACGCAGAGACACTGAGACGCAGAGATGCAAGACGCACAGACACTGAGACGCAGAGACTCTGAGACGCTGCAACCCAGAGACGCAGAAACGCACAGACACTGAGACACAGAGACGCAGAGAACCTGAGACGCAGAGACGCAGAGACACTGAGACCCAGAGACGCAGTGACACTGAGACCCAGAGATGCAGTGACGCAGAGACACTGAGACACAGAAACTCTGAGACACTGCAACCCAGAGACTCAGAGATGCAGAGACACTGAGACGCAGAGACACTGAGACTCTGAGACGCAGAGACTCTGAGACGCAGAGAAGCAGAGACCCTGAGACGCAGGGACGCAGAGACACAGAGAACCTGAGACGCAGAGACCCTGAGAACCAGAGACTTTGAGATGCGGAGACGCAGAGACACAGAGACGCAGAGACTCTGAGACCCTGACAAGCAGAGACGCAGAGACACTGAGACGCAGAGCCACTGAGACACAGAGACACTGAGACCCTGAGACACAGAGACGCAGATACGCAGAGACACTGAGACCCAGAGACGCAGTGGAACTGAGACCCAGAGATTCAGTGACGCAGAAACACGGAGACCCAGAGACTCAGAGGCTCTGAGACGCAGAGGCGTAGAGACCCTGAGACGCAGAGACACAGAGTCGCAGATACGCAGAGACGCAGAGTCACTGAGACCCAGAGATGCAGTGACGCAGAGACACTGAGACGCAGAGACGCAGAGACGCAGAGACACTGAGACCCAGAGACGCAGAGACACAGAGACACAGAGACTCTGAGACACAGAGGCGTAGAGACCCTGAGACGCAGAGACACTGAGACGCAGAGATGCAAGACGCACCGACACTGAGACGCAGAGACTCTGAGACGCTGCAACCCAGAGACGCAGAAACGCACAGACACTGAGACACAGAGACGCAGAGAACCTGAGACGCAGAGACGCAGAGACACTGAGACCCAGAGACGCAGATACACTGAGACCCAGAGATACAGTGACGCAGAGACACTGAGACACAGAGACACTGAGACACTGCAACCCAGAGACGCAGAGATGCAGAGACACTGAGATACAGAGACTCAGAAATGCAGAGACACTGAGACGCAGAGACACTGAGACCCAGAGACGCAGAGACTCTGAGACGCAGAGACTCTGAGACGCAGAGAAGCAGAGACCCTGAGACGCAGGGACGCAGAGACACAGAGAACCTGAGACGCAGAGACCCTGAGAACCAGAGACTTTGAGATGCGGAGACGCAGAGACACAGAGACGCAGAGACGCTGAGACGCAGAGATACGGAGATCCAGAGATGCAGAGATGCAGAGACACTGAGAACAAGAGACGCAGAGATGCAGAGACACTGAGACGCAGAGACACTGAGACGCAGAGACGCTGAGACCATGAGAAGCAGAGACGCAGAGACACAGAGACACTGAGACGCAGAGACACTGAGACGCAGAGATGCAAGACGCACAAACACTGAGACGCAGAGACGCAGAGACACAGAGACACTGAGACGCAGAGACGCAGAGACCCTGAGACGCAGAGACACTGAAACCCAGAGACGTAGAGACACTGAGACGCAGAGATGCAGAGACGCAGAGACACTGAGACGCAGAGATGCAAGACGCACAGACACTGAGACGCAGAGACTCTGAGACGCTGCAACCCAGAGACGCAGAAACGCACAGACACTGAGACACAGAGACGCAGAGAACCTGAGACGCAGAGACACTGAGACCCAGAGACGCAGTGACACTGAGACCCAGAGATGCAGTGACGCAGAGACACTGAGACACAGAAACTCTGAGACACTGCAACCCAGAGACACAGAGATGCAGAGACACTGAGGTACAGAGACTCAGAGATGCAGAGACACTGAGACGCAGAGACACTGAGACTCTGAGACGCAGAGACTCTGAGACGCAGAGAAGCAGAGACCCTGAGACGCAGGGACGCAGAGACACAGAGAACCTGAGACGCAGAGACCCTGAGAACCAGAGACTTTGAGATGCGGAGACGCAGAGACACAGAGACGCAGAGACTCTGAGACCCTGACAAGCAGAGACGCAGAGACACTGAGACGCAGAGCCACTGAGACACAGAGACACTGAGACCCTGAGACACAGAGACGCAGATACGCAGAGACACTGAGACCCAGAGACGCAGTGGAACTGAGACCCAGAGATTCAGTGACGCAGAAACACGGAGACCCAGAGACTCAGAGACTCTGAGACGCAGAGGCGTAGAGACCCTGAGACGCAGAGACACAGAGTCGCAGATACGCAGAGACGCAGAGTCACTGAGACCCAGAGATGCAGTGACGCAGAGACACTGAGACGCAGAGACGCAGAGACGCAGAGACACTGAGACCCAGAGACCCAGAGACACAGAGACACAGAGACTCTGAGACACAGAGGCGTAGAGACCCTGAGACGCAGAGACACTGAGACGCAGAGAAGCTGAGACGCAGAGGCACTGAGACCCAGAGACCCTGAGACGCCGAGACGCAGAGACACTGAGACGCAGAGACACTGAGACGCAGAGGCGCTGAGACCCAGAGACGCAGAGACTCTGAGACGCAGAGACGCTGAGACCCAGAGACGCAGAGACTCTGAGACGCAGAGACTCTGAGAGGCCGAGACTCTGAGACGCAGATACTCTGAGACGCAGAGACACTGAGACCCAGAGAGTCTGAGACGCAGAGACTCTGAGACGCAGAGACAATGAGACCCAGAGACTCTGAGACGCAGAGACTCTGAGACGCAGAGACACAGCGACACTGAGACCCAGAGACGCAGAGACACTGAGACCCAGAGATGCAGAGACGCAGAGACACTGCGAGGCAGAGACTCTGAGACGCTGCAACGCAGAGACGCAGAGACGCAGAGACACTGAGACCCAGAGACGCAGAGACACAGAGACACAGAGACTCTGTGACCAGAGGCGTAGAGACCCTGAGACGCAGAGACACTGAGACCCAGAGATGCAGAGACACTGAGACGCAGAGAAGCTGAGACGCAGAGGCACTGAGACCCAGAGACCCTGAGACGCCGAGACGCAGAGACACTGAGACGCAGAGACACTGAGACGCAGAGACGCTGAGACCCAGAGACCCTGAGACGCCGAGACGCAGAGACACTGAGACGCAGAGACACTGAGACGCAGAGACGCTGAGACCCAGAGACCCAGAGACTCTGAGAGGCAGAGATGCAGAGACGCAAGACACTGCGAGGCAGAGACTCTGACACGCTGCAACACAGAGACGCAGAGACACAGAGACACTGAGATGTAGAGACTCAGAGACGCAGAGACACTGAGACGCAGAGACCCTGAGACGCAGAGACGCAGAGACACTGAGACCCAGAGATGCAGAGACACTGAGACGCAGAGAAGCTGAGACGCAGAGGCACTGAGACCCAGAGACCCTGAGACGCCGAGACGCAGAGACACTGAGACGCAGAGACACTGAGACGCAGAGACGCTGAGACCCAGAGACGCAGAGACTCTGAGACGCAGGGCCTCTGAGACCCAGAAACACTGAGACCCAGAGACTCTGAGAGGCAGATACTCTGAGACGCAGAGACACTGAGACCCAGAGTGTCTGAGACGCAGAGACTCTGAGACGCAGAGACAATGAGACCCAGAGACTCTGAGACGCAGAGACTCTGAGACGCAGAGACACAGAGACACTGAGACCCAGAGACTCTGAGACGCAGAAGCTCAGAGACGCAAAGACGCAAAGACAATGAGACCCAGAGAACTGAGACTTAGGGACTCTGAGACGCAGAGACGCTGTGACCCAGAGATTCTGAGACGCAGAGAAGCAGAGACCCTGAGACGCAGAGACGCAGAGAACCTGAGACGCAGAGATGCAGAGCCGCAGAGACACTGAGATGTAGAGACACTGAGACCCGGAGACACAGAGACTCAGAGACTCTGAGACGCAGAGTCGCAGAGACACGGAGACGCAGAGACACAGAGACGCTGAGACGCAGAGACACTGAGACACAGAGACGCAGAGACACTGAGACCCAGAGGCGTAGAGACCCTGAGATGCAGAGACACTGAGACCCAGAGACGCAGAGACCCTGCAACGCAGAGACACTGAGACCCAGAGACGCAGAGACACTGAGACCCAGAGACGCAGAGAACCTGAGACGCAGAGACACTGAGAACCAGAGACACAGAGACGCAGAGACACTGCGAGGCAGAGACTCTGAGACGCAGAGACATTGAGACCCTGAGCTGCAGAGACACTGAGACGCAGAGACACAGAGACACAGAGAAGCAGAGACACTGAGACCCAGAGATGCAGAAACGCAGAGACACTGAGACCAAGAAACGCAGAGATGCAGAGACACTGAGACGTAGGGACGCTGAGACCCTGAGACGCAGAAACACAGATACGCAGAGACACTGAAACCCAGAGACACAGAGACACTGAGATGCAGAGACTCAGAGATGCAGTGACACTGAGATGCAGAGACCCTGAGACGCAGAGACTCTGAGACGCAGAGACACTGAGAACCAGAGACGCAGAGGCTCTGAGACGCAGAGACGCAGAGGCGTAGAGACTCTGAAATGCAGAGACACTGAGACCCAGAGACGCAGACAACCTGACACGCAGAGACACTGAGAACCAGAGATGCAGAGACGCAGAGACGCAGAGACACAGAGATCCTGAGACGCAGAGACTCTGAGACACGGAGACGCAGAGACACTGAGAACCAGAGATGCAGAGACGCAGAGACACAGAGATCCTGAGACGCAGAGACTCTGAGACACGGAGACGCAGAGACACTGAGACCCAGAGATGCAGAGACGCAGAGACACTGAGACGCAGAGACGCAAGACGCAGAGACACTGGGACACAGACACGCAAGACGCAAAGGCACTGAGACGCAGAGACTCTGAGACGCTGCAACCCAGAGACCCAGAGACACTGAGACCCTGAGACGCAGAGACGCAGAGACACAGAGGCACAGAGTCGCTGATATGCAGAGACGCAGAGACCCAGGGACGAAGTGACACTGAGACCCAGAGATGCAGTGACGCAGAGACGCTGAGACGCAGAGACTCTGAGACGCTGCAACCCAGAGAAGCAGAGAAGCAGAGACACTGAGATGCAGAGACCCAGAGACGCAGAGACTCTGAGACACAGAGATGCAGAGACTCTGAGATGCAGAGATGCTGAGACACTGAGACCCAGAGACGCAGAGACACTGAGACCCAGAAATGCAGAGACGCAGAGACACTGAGACGCAGAGACGCAAGACGCAAAGGCACTGAGACGCAGAGACTCTGAGACGCTGCAAGCCAGAGACCCAGAGACGCAGAGACACTGAGACCCTGAGACGCAGAGTCGCAGATACGCAGAGACGCAGAGACCCAGAGACGCAGTGACACTGAGACCCAGAGATGCAGTGACGCAGAGACGCTAAGACGCAGAGACTCTGAGATGCTGCAACCCAGAGATTCAGAGAAGCAGAGACACTGAGATGCAGAGGCACTGAGACCCAGAGACACTGAGACGCAGAGACACTGAGACCCAGAGACGCAGAGACTCTGAGACGCAGCGACGCTGAGACACTGAGACCCAGAGACTCTGAGACGCTGAGACTCTGAGACGCAGAGACAATGAGACCCAGAGACTCAGCGATGCAGAGATTCAGAGATGCAAAGATGCAGAGACACTGAGACCCAGGGACTCTGAGACGCACAGCCACAGTGATAATGAGACCCAGGGACTCTGAGACGCCGAGACGCAGAGACACTGAGACCCAGAGACTCTGAGATGCAGAGACTCGGAGACACAGAGACTCTGAGACGTAGAGATTCTGAGACGCAGAGACTCTGAGACGCAGAGATGCAGAGACCCTGAGACGCAGAGAGGCAGAGACACAGAGACACTGAGACCCAGAGATGCAGAGACGCAGAGACCCTGAGACGAAGAGACACTGAGACGTAGAGACACTGAGAACCAGAGATGCAGAGACGAAGAGATGCTGAGACGCAGAGATGCGGAGATCCTGAGATGCAGAGACTCTGAGACGCAGAGACCCTGCGACGCAGAGACACTGAGACCCAGAGAAGCAGAGACACTGAGATGCAGAGACTCAGAGACTCTGAGACACAGAGACGCTGAGACGCAGAGATGCAAGACGCACAAACACTGAGACGCAGAGACGCAGAGGCACAGAGACGCAGAGGCACTGTGACGCAGAGGCACTGTGACGCAGAGACACTGAGATGCAGAGATACTGAAACCCAGAGACGCAGAGACACTGAGACCCAGAGATGCAGAGACGCAGAGACACTGAGACGCAGAGATGCAAGACGCACCGACACTGAGACGCAGAGACTCTGAGACGCTGCAACCCAGAGACGCAGAAACGCACAGACACTGAGACACAGAGACGCAGAGAACCTGAGACGCAGAGACGCAGAGACACTGAGACACAGAGACGCAGATACACTGAGACCCAGAGATGCAGTGACGCAGAGACACTGAGACACAGAGACACTGAGACACTGCAACCCAGAGACGCAGAGATGCAGAGACACTGAGATACAGAGACTCAGAAATGCAGAGACACTGAGATGCAGAGACACTGAGACCCAGAGACGCAGAGACTCTGAGACGCAGAGACTCTGAGACGCAGAGAAGCAGAGACCCTGAGACGCAGGGACGCAGAGACACAGAGAACCTGAGACGCAGAGACCCTGAGAACCAGAGACTTTGAGATGCGGAGACGCAGAGACACTGAGACGCAGAGATACGGAGATCCAGAGATGCAGAGATGCAGAGACACTGAGATCAAGAGACGCAGAGATGCAGAGACACTGAGACGCAGAGACACTGAGACGCAGAGACGCTGAGACCATGAGAAGCAGAGACACAGAGACACTGAGACGCAGAGACACTGAGACGCAGAGATGCAAGACGCACAAACACTGAGACGCAGAGACACTGAGACACTGAGACGCAGAGATGCAAGACGCACAAACACTGAGACGTAGAGACGCAGAGACGCAGAGACGCAGAGACCCTGAGACGCAGAGATGCAGAGGCACTGAGATACAGAGACTCAGAGATGCAGAGACACTGAGACGCAGAGACGCTGAGACTCTGAGATGTAGAGACGCTGAGACGCTGAGACAGTGAGACCCAGAGACTCAGAGACTCTGAAACGCAGAGAAGCAGAGACCCTGAGACGCAGGGACGCAGAGACACAGAGAACCTGAGACGCAGAGACACTGAGAACCAGAGACTTTGAGATGCGGAGACGCAGAGACACTGAGACGCAGAGATACGGAGATCCAGAAATGCAGAGATGCAGAGACACTGAGAACAAGAGACGCAGAGATGCAGAGACACTGAGACGCAGAGACACTGAGACGCAGAGACCCTGAGAAGCAGAGACGCAGAGACACAGAGACACTGAGACGCAGAGACACTGAGACGCAGAGATGCAAGACGCACAAACACTGAGACGCAGAGACGCAGAGACACAGAGACACTGAGACGCAGAGACGCAGAGACCCTGAGATGCAGAGACACTGAAACCCAGAGACGTAGAGACACTGAGACCCAGAGATGCAAGACGCACAGACACTGAGACGCAGAGACTCTGAGACGCTGCAACCCAGAGACGCAGAAACGCACAGACACTGAGACACAGAGACGCAGAGAACCTGAGACACAGAGACGCAGAGACACTGAGACCCAGAGACGCAGTGACACTGAGACCCAGAGATGCAGTGACGCAGAGACACTGAGACACAGAAACTCTGAGACACTGCAACCCAGAGACGCAGAGATGCAGAGACACTGAGGTACAGAGACTCAGAGATGCAGAGACACTGAGACGCAGAGACACTGAGACCCAGAGACGCAGAGACTCTGAGACGCAGAGACTCTGAGACGCAGAGAAGCAGAGACCCTGAGACGCAGGGACGCAGAGACACAGAGAACCTGAGACGCAGAGACACTGAGAACCAGAGATTTTGAGATGCGGAGACGCAGAGACACTGAGACGCAGAGACACTGAGATCCAGAGATGCGGAGATGCAGAGACACTGAGAACAAGACACGCAGAGATGCAGAGACACTGAGACGCAGAGACACAGAGACGCAGAGACGCTGAGACCCTGACAAGCAGAGACGCAGAGACACTGAGACACAGAGCCACTGAGACACAGAGACACTGAGACCCTGAGACACAGAGACGCAGATACGCAGAGACACTGAGACCCAGAGACGCAGTGGAACTGAGACCCAGAGATTCAGTGACGCAGAAACACTGAGACCCAGAGACTCAGAGACTCTGAGACGCAGAGGCGTAGAGACCCTGAGACGCAGAGACACAGAGTCGCAGATACGCAGAGACGCAGAGTCACTGAGACCCAGAGATGCAGTGACGCAGAGACACTGAGACGCAGAGACGCAGAGACGCAGAGACACTGAGACCCAGAGACCCAGAGACACAGAGACACAGAGACTCTGAGACACAGAGGCGTAGAGACCCTGAGACGCAGAGACACTGAGACGCAGAGAAGCTGAGACGCAGAGGCACTGAGACCCAGAGACCCTGAGACGACGAGACGCAGAGACACTGAGACGCAGAGACGCAGAGACTCTGAGACGCAGAGACGCTGAGACCCAGAGACGCAGAGACTCTGTGACGCAGAGACTCTGAGAGGCAGAGACTCTGAGACGCAGATACTCTGAGACGCAGAGACACTGAGACCCAGAGAGTCTGAGACGCAGAGACTCTGAGACGCAGAGACACAGCGACACTGAGACCCAGAGACGCAGTGACACTGAGACCCAGAGATGCAGAGACACTGAGACACAGAGACGCAGAGAACCTGAGACGCAGAGACGCAGAGACACTGAACACAGAAACTCAGACACTGCAACCCAGAGACGCAGAGACACAGAGACACTGAGATACAGAGACTCAGAGATGCAGAGACACTGAGACGCAGAGACACTGAGACCCAGAGTTGTAGTGACCCTGAGATGCAGAGACACTGAGACCCATAGATGCAGAGACCGGCGACGCAGAGACACAGAGACACAGAGACACTGAGACGCAGATGCGCAGAGATGCAGAGACACTGAGACGCAGAGATGCAGAGACACTGAGACGCAGAGCCACTGAGACACAGAGACACTGAGACCCTGAGACGCAGATACACAGAGACGCAGAGACAGTGAGACCCAGAGACGCAGAGACACTGAGACCCAGAGATTCAGAGACGGAGAGACGCAAGACGCAGAGACACTGAGACGCAGACACACAAGACGCAAAGGCACTGAGGTGCAGAGACTCTGAGACGCTGCAACCCCGAGACGCAGAGACGCTGAGACCCTGAGACCCTGAGACACAGATACACAGAGACGCAGAGACACAGAGACCCAGAGACGCAGTGACACTGAGACCCAGAGATGCAGTGACGCAGAGTCACTGAGACGCAGAGACTCTGAGACGCAGAGACACTGAGACCCAGAGATGCAAAGACTCTGAGACGCAGAGACGCTGAGACTCTGAGACGTAGAGACGCTGAGACGCTGAGACAGTGAGACCCAGAGATTCAATGACGCAGGAACAATGACACCCAGAGACTCAGAGACTCTGAGACGCAGAGGTGTAGAGACCCTGAGACGCAGAGACACAGAGACGCAGATACGCAGAGACGCAGAGTCACTGAGACCCAGAGACTCTGAGACGCAGAGACACTGAGATGCAAAGACTCAGAGACGCAAAGGCACTGAGACGCAGAGACGCAGAGACTCTGAGACGCTGAGACACTAAGACCCAGAGAATCAGAGACTCTGAGACGCAGAGACGCTGAGACGCAGAGACTCTGAGACGCAGAGACACTGAGACGCAGAGACCCTGAGACGCAGAGACACTGAGACCCAGAGACGCAGTGACACTGAGACCCAGAGATGCAGTGACGCAGAGTCACTGAGACGCAGAGACTCTGAGACGCAGAGACACTGAGACCCAGAGATGCAAAGACTCTGAGACGCAGAGACGCTGAGACTCTGAGACGTAGAGACGCTGAGACGCTGAGACAGTGAGACCCAGAGATTCAATGACGCAGGAACAATGACACCCAGAGACTCAGAGACTCTGAGACGCAGAGGTGTAGAGACCCTGAGACGCAGAGACACAGAGACGCAGATACGCAGAGACGCAGAGTCACTGAGACCCAGAGACTCTGAGACGCAGAGACACTGAGATGCAAAGACTCAGAGACGCAAAGGCACTGAGACGCAGAGACGCAGAGACTCTGAGACGCTGAGACACTAAGACCCAGAGAATCAGAGACTCTGAGACGCAGAGACGCTGAGACGCAGAGACTCTGAGACGCAGAGACACTGAGACGCAGAGACCCTGAGACGCAGAGACACTGAGACCCAGAGATGCAGAGACCCTGAGACGCAGACACGCTGAGACTCTGAGACGTAGAGACGCTGAGACGCTGAGACAGTGAGACCCAGAGACTCAGAGACTCTGAAACGCAGAGGCGTATAGACCCTGAGATGCAGAGACACTGAGACCCAGAGACGCAGAGACACTGAGACCCAGAGACGCAGTGACACTGAGACCCAGAGATTCAATGACGCAGAAACACTGACACCCAGAGACTCAGAGACTCTGAGACGCAGAGGTGTAGAGACCCTGAGACGCAGAGACACAGAGTCGCAGATACGCAGAGACGCAGAGTCACTGAGACCCAGAGACTCTGAGACGCAGAGACACTGAGATGCAAAGACTCAGAGACGCAAAGACACTGAGACGCAGAGACGCAGAGACTCTGAGACGCTGAGACACTAAGACCCAGAGAATCAGAGACTCTGAGACGCAGAGACGCTGAGACGCAGAGACTCTGAGACGCAGAGACGCTGAGACACTGAGACCCAGAGACTCAGAGACTCAGAGACCCTGAGACGCAGAGACACTGAGACCCAGAGGCGCAGAGACACTGAGATGTAGAGACACTGAGAACCAGAAATGCAGAGACGCAGACACGCTGAGACGCAGAGAGGCAGAGACGCAGAGACTCTGAGACGCAGGGACGCAGAGACACTGAGACGCAGAGACTCTGAGACGCAGAGACGCTGAGACACTGAGACCCAGAGACTCAGAGACCCTGAGACGCAGAGACACTGAGACCCAGAGGCGCAGAGACACTGAGATGTAGAGACACTGAGAACCAGAAATGCAGAGATGCAGACACGCTGAGACGCAGAGAGGCAGAGACGCAGAGACTCTGAGACGCAGGGACGCAGAGACACTGAGACCCAGAGACGCAGAGACTCTGAGATGCAGAGACACTGAGACGCAGAGATACTGAGACCCAAAGACGCAGAGACACTGAGACCCAGAGATGCAGAGACGCAGAGACACTGAGACACTGAGACGCAGACACGCAAGACTCAAAGGCACTGAGGTGCAGAGACTCTGAGACGCTGCAACCCAGAGATGCAGAGACACCGAGGTGCAGAGACTCAGAGACGCAGAGACACTGAGACGCAGAGAATCTGAGACGCAGAGTCACTGAGACGCAGAGACACTGAGACCCCGAGACGCAGAGACTCTGAAACGCAGAGACGCAGAGACTCTGAGATGCAGAGACACTGAGACGTAGAGACACTGAGAACCAGAGATGCAGAGACGAAGAGATGCTGAGACGCAGAGATGCGGAGACCCTGAGATGCAGAGACTCTGAGACGCAGAGACCCTGCGACGCAGAGACACTGAGACCCAGAGAAGCAGAGACACTGAGACGCAGAGACACTGAGACCAAGAGACTCAGAGACACTGAGACGCAGAGACTCTGAGAGGCAGAGACTCTGAGACGCAGGGACTCTGAGACCCAGAAACACTGAGACCCAGAGACTTTGAGACGCAGATACTCTGAGACGCAGAGACACTGAGAGCCAGAGACTCAGACACTCTGAGACGCAGAGGCATCGAGACCCTGAGACACAGAGACGCAGAGACACTGAGACGCAGAGACTCTGAGACTCAGAGACTCTGAGACGCAGAGACACCGAGACACAGAGACTCTGAGGTGCAGAGGCACTGAGACGCAGAGACTCAGAGAGTCTGAGACGCAGAGACGCAGAGACGCAGAGACCCTGAGACGCAGAGACACTGAGACCCAGAGACGCAGAGACGCAGAGAAACTGAGATGTTGAGACGCTCAGACCCAGAGACGCGGAGATACTGAGATGCAGAGGCACTGAGAACCAGAGACGCAGAGACCCTGAGACGCAGAGACGCAGAGACTCTGAGACACAGAGACGCAGAGACACAGTGACACTGAGATGCCGAGACACTGAGACCCAGAGACGCAGAGACTCAGAGACTCTGAGTCGCAGAGACATAGACACCCTGACACGCAGAGACCCTGAGACGCAGAGAACCTGGGACCCAGAGACGCAGAGACACTGAGATGCAGAGACACAGAGACACTGAGACGCAGAGACTCTGAGACGCAGAGTGCAGAGACCCTGAGGCGCAGAGACCCTGAGACGCAGAGACGCAGAGATGCAGGCATTCTGAGTCGCAGAGGCATAGACACCCTGAGACACAGAGTCCCAGAGGCGCAGAAGCCCTGAGACGCAGAGGCGCAGAGACACAGGGACGCTAAGACACAGAGACGCTGAGGCACAGAGACACTGAGACCCAGAGACGGTGAGACGCAGAGACCCAGAGACGCAGAGACCCTGAGATGTAGAGACGCTCAGACCCAGAGACGCAGAGATACTGAGACGCAGAGGCACTGTGAACCAGAGACGCAGAGACCCTGAGACGCAGAGACCCTGAGACGCAGAGACCCTGAGACGCAGAGACTCTGAGACACAGAGACGCAGAGACACAGTGACACGGAGATGCCGAGACTCTGAGTCGCAGAGGCATAGACACCCTGACACGCAGAGACCCTGAGACGCAGAGACCCTGGGACCCAGAGATGCAGAGACCCTGAGACGCAGAGACCCTGAGATGCAGAGACCCTGAGACGCAGAGACGCAGGGATGCAGGGATTCTGAGTCGCAGAGGCATAGACACCCTGAGACACAGAGTCCCAGAGACGCAGAGGCCCTGAGACGCAGAGACGCAGAGACCCTGGGACCCAGACACGCAGAGACTCTGAGATGCAGAAACCCTGAGACGTAGAGACGCAGAGACTCTGAGATGCAGAGACACTGAGACCCTGAGATGCAGAGACCCAGAGACGCAGTGACACTGAGATGCAGAGACTCTGAGACACAGAGACGCAGAGACACTGAGACGCAGAGACTCTGAGACCCAGAAACGCAGAGACTCAGAGACTCCGAGTCGCAGAGGCATAGAGGCCCTGAGACGCAGAGACCCTGAGACGCAGAGACGCAGAGATGCAGGGACTCTGAGTCGCAGAGGCATAGACACCCTGACACACAGAGACCCAGAGACGCAGAGACGCAGAGACGCTAAAACACAGAGACGCTGAGACGCTGAGACGCAGAGACACTGAGACCCAGAGACAGTGAGACGCAGAGACCCTGGGACCCAAAGACACTGAGACCCTGAGATGCAGAGACCCAGAGACGCAGAGACCCTGAGACACAGAGACGCAGAGACGCTGAGACGCAGAGACACTGAGATCCAGAGACGGTGAGACGCAGAGACCCTGGGACCCTGAGACGCAGAGACCCTGAGACGCAGACAGGCAGAGACACAGAGACACTGAGATGCAGAGACTTTGAGATGCAGAGATGCAGAGACTCTGAATCGCAGAGACACAGAGACCCTGAGACGCAGAAACACAGAGCCCCAGAGAAGCAGAGTAGCAGAGACACTGAGGCACAGAGACTCTGAGACCCAGAGATGCAGAGACTCAGACACACTGAGATGCAGAGACACTGAGACCCAGAGACGCAGAGACTCTGAGACGCAGAGACACAGAGTCTCTGAGACGCAGAGAAACTGAGACGCAGAGACCCTGAGACGCAGAGACTCTGAGACGCAGAGACGCAGAGACACTGAGACACAGAGACTCTGAGACACAGAGACGCAGAGACGCATTGACACTGACACGCACAGACACTGAGATGCAGAGACTCTGAGACGCAGAGACGCAGAGACCTAGAGACGCAGAGACACTGAGACCCAGAGATGCAGAGACGCAGAGATGCAGAGACTCTGAGACGCAGAGACTCTGAGACGCAGAGACTCTTCGACGCAGAGACACGGAGACGCAGAGAAACTGAGACGCAGAGACGCAGAGACATTGAGACGCAGAGACACTGAAACGCAGAGACTCTTCGACGCAGAGACACGGAGACGCAGAGAAACTGAGACGCAGAGACACTGAAACCCAGAGATGCAGAGACTCTGAGACACAGAGACGCAGAGACGCATTGACACTGACACGCACAGACACTGAGATGCAGAGACTCTGAGATGCAGGGACTCTGAGATGCAGGGACGCAGAGACACGGAGACACAGAGACGCAGAGACACTGAGAGGCAGAGACACTGAGACGCAGAGACACAGAGACTCTGAGATGCAGAGACACTGAGAAGCAGAGACCCTGAGACGCAGTGACTCTGAGACTCAGAGACGCGGTGACACTGAGACGCAGAGACGCAGAGACTCTGAGACGCTGAGACACTAAGACCCAGAGAATCAGAGACTCTGAGACGCAGAGACGCTGAGACGCAGAGACTCTGAGACGCAGAGACACTGAGACGCAGAGACCCTGAGACGCAGAGACACTGAGACCCAGAGATGCAGAGACCCTGAGACGCAGACACGCTGAGACTCTGAGACGTAGAGACGCTGAGACGCTGAGACAGTGAGACCCAGAGACTCAGAGACTCTGAAACGCAGAGGCGTATAGACCCTGAGATGCAGAGACACTGAGACCCAGAGACGCAGAGACACTGAGACCCAGAGACGCAGTGACACTGAGACCCAGAGATTCAATGACGCAGAAACACTGACACCCAGAGACTCAGAGACTCTGAGACGCAGAGGTGTAGAGACCCTGAGACGCAGAGACACAGAGTCGCAGATACGCAGAGACGCAGAGTCACTGAGACCCAGAGACTCTGAGACGCAGAGACACTGAGATGCAAAGACTCAGAGACGCAAAGACACTGAGACGCAGAGACGCAGAGACTCTGAGACGCTGAGACACTAAGACCCAGAGAATCAGAGACTCTGAGACGCAGAGACGCTGAGACGCAGAGACTCTGAGACGCAGAGACGCTGAGACACTGAGACCCAGAGACTCAGAGACTCAGAGACCCTGAGACGCAGAGACACTGAGACCCAGAGGCGCAGAGACACTGAGATGTAGAGACACTGAGAACCAGAAATGCAGAGACGCAGACACGCTGAGACGCAGAGAGGCAGAGACGCAGAGACTCTGAGACGCAGGGACGCAGAGACACTGAGACGCAGAGACTCTGAGACGCAGAGACGCTGAGACACTGAGACCCAGAGACTCAGAGACTCAGAGACCCTGAGACGCAGAGACACTGAGACCCAGAGGCGCAGAGACACTGAGATGTAGAGACACTGAGAACCAGAAATGCAGAGACGCAGACACGCTGAGACGCAGAGAGGCAGAGACGCAGAGACTCTGAGACGCAGGGACGCAGAGACACTGAGACCCAGAGACGCAGAGACTCTGAGATGCAGAGACACTGAGACGCAGAGATACTGAGACCCAAAGACGCAGAGACACTGAGACCCAGAGATGCAGAGACGCAGAGACACTGAGACACTGAGACGCAGACACGCAAGACTCAAAGGCACTGAGGTGCAGAGACTCTGAGACAACGAGACACTGAGATACAGAGACACTGAGACACAGAGACACAGAGACGCAGAGACTCTGAGACGCTGCAACCCAGAGATGCAGAGACACCGAGGTGCAGAGACTCAGAGACGCAGAGACACTGAGACGCAGAGAATCTGAGACGCAGAGTCACTGAGACGCAGAGACACTGAGACCCCGAGACGCAGAGACTCTGAAACGCAGAGACGCAGAGACTCTGAGATGCAGAGACACTGAGACGTAGAGACACTGAGAACCAGAGATGCAGAGACGAAGAGATGCTGAGACGCAGAGATGCGGAGACCCTGAGATGCAGAGACTCTGAGACGCAGAGACCCTGCGACGCAGAGACACTGAGACCCAGAGAAGCAGAGACACTGAGACGCAGAGACACTGAGACCAAGAGACTCAGAGACACTGAGACGCAGAGACTCTGAGAGGCAGAGACTCTGAGACGCAGGGACTCTGAGACCCAGAAACACTGAGACCCAGAGACTTTGAGACGCAGATACTCTGAGACGCAGAGACACTGAGAGCCAGAGACTCAGACACTCTGAGACGCAGAGGCATCGAGACCCTGAGACACAGAGACGCAGAGACACTGAGACGCAGAGACTCTGAGACTCAGAGACTCTGAGACGCAGAGACACCGAGACACAGAGACTCTGAGGTGCAGAGGCACTGAGACGCAGAGACTCAGAGAGTCTGAGACGCAGAGACGCAGAGACCCTGAGACGCAGAGACACTGAGACCCAGAGACGCAGAGACGCAGAGAAACTGAGATGTTGAGACGCTCAGACCCAGAGACGCGGAGATACTGAGATGCAGAGGCACTGAGAACCAGAGACGCAGAGACCCTGAGACGCAGAGACGCAGAGACTCTGAGACACAGAGACGCAGAGACACAGTGACACTGAGATGCCGAGACACTGAGACCCAGAGACGCAGAGACTCAGAGACTCTGAGTCGCAGAGACATAGACACCCTGACACGCAGAGACCCTGAGACGCAGAGAACCTGGGACCCAGAGACGCAGAGACACTGAGATGCAGAGACACAGAGACACTGAGACGCAGAGACTCTGAGACGCAGAGTGCAGAGACCCTGAGGCGCAGAAACCCTGAGACGCAGAGACGCAGAGATGCAGGCATTCTGAGTCGCAGAGGCATAGACACCCTGAGACACAGAGTCCCAGAGGCGCAGAAGCCCTGAGACGCAGAGGCGCAGAGACACAGGGACGCTAAGACACAGAGACGCTGAGGCACAGAGACACTGAGACCCAGAGACGGTGAGACGCAGAGACCCAGAGACGCAGAGACCCTGAGATGTAGAGACGCTCAGACCCAGAGACGCAGAGATACTGAGACGCAGAGGCACTGTGAACCAGAGACGCAGAGACCCTGAGACGCAGAGACCCTGAGACGCAGAGACCCTGAGACGCAGAGACTCTGAGACACAGAGACGCAGAGACACAGTGACACGGAGATGCCGAGACTCTGAGTCGCAGAGGCATAGACACCCTGACACGCAGAGACCCTGAGACGCAGAGACCCTGGGACCCAGAGATGCAGAGACCCTGAGACGCAGAGACCCTGAGATGCAGAGACCCTGAGACGCAGAGACGCAGGGATGCAGGGATTCTGAGTCGCAGAGGCATAGACACCCTGAGACACAGAGTCCCAGAGACGCAGAGGCCCTGAGACGCAGAGACGCAGAGACCCTGGGACCCAGACACGCAGAGACTCTGAGATGCAGAAACCCTGAGACGTAGAGACGCAGAGACTCTGAGATGCAGAGACACTGAGACCCTGAGATGCAGAGACCCAGAGACGCAGTGACACTGAGATGCAGAGACTCTGAGACACAGAGACGCAGAGACACTGAGACGCAGAGACTCTGAGACCCAGAAACGCAGAGACTCAGAGACTCCGAGTCGCAGAGGCATAGAGGCCCTGAGACGCAGAGACCCTGAGACGCAGAGACGCAGAGATGCAGGGACTCTGAGTCGCAGAGGCATAGACACCCTGACACACAGAGACCCAGAGACGCAGAGACGCAGAGACGCTAAAACACAGAGACGCTGAGACGCTGAGACGCAGAGACACTGAGACCCAGAGACAGTGAGACGCAGAGACCCTGGGACCCAAAGACACTGAGACCCTGAGATGCAGAGACCCAGAGACGCAGAGACCCTGAGACACAGAGACGCAGAGACGCTGAGACGCAGAGACACTGAGATCCAGAGACGGTGAGACGCAGAGACCCTGGGACCCTGAGACGCAGAGACCCTGAGACGCAGACAGGCAGAGACACAGAGACACTGAGATGCAGAGACTTTGAGATGCAGAGATGCAGAGACTCTGAATCGCAGAGACACAGAGACCCTGAGACGCAGAAACACAGAGCCCCAGAGAAGCAGAGTAGCAGAGACACTGAGGCACAGAGACTCTGAGACCCAGAGATGCAGAGACTCAGACACACTGAGATGCAGAGACACTGAGACCCAGAGACGCAGAGACTCTGAGACGCAGAGACACAGAGTCTCTGAGACGCAGAGAAACTGAGACGCAGAGACCCTGAGACGCAGAGACTCTGAGACGCAGAGACGCAGAGACGCAGAGACACTGAGACGCAGAGACCCTGAGACGCAGAGACTCTGAGACGCAGAGACGCAGAGACACTGAGACACAGAGACTCTGAGACACAGAGACGCAGAGACGCATTGACACTGACACGCACAGACACTGAGATGCAGAGACTCTGAGACGCAGAGACGCAGAGACCTAGAGACGCAGAGACACTGAGACCCAGAGATGCAGAGATGCAGAGACTCTGAGACGCAGAGACTCTGAGACGCAGAGACTCTGAGACGCAGAGACGCAGAGACGCAGAGAAACTGAGACGCAGAGACACTGAAACCCAGAGATGCAGAGACACTGAGACACAGTGACGCAGAGACACTGAGACACAGAGACTCTGAGACACAGAGACGCATTGACACTGACACGCACAGACACTGAGATGCAGAGACTCTGAGACGCAGAGACTCTGAGATGCAGGGACGCAGAGACACGGAGACACAGAGACGCAGAGACACTGAGAGGCAGAGACACTGAGACGCAGAGACACAGAGACTCTGAGATGCAGAGACACTGAGAAGCAGAGACCCTGAGACGCAGTGACTCTGAGACTCAGAGACGCGGTGACACTGAGACGCAGAGACACTGAGATGCAGTGACTCTGAGATGCAGGGACCTAGAGACGCAGAGACACTGAGACACAGAGACTCTGAGGGGCAGAGAAACTGAGACCCAGAGACGCAGTGACGCAGAGACTCAGAGACTCAGAGAGTCTGAGACGCAGAGACGCAGAGACCCTGAGACGTAGAGACACAGAGCCCCTGAGACGCAGAGACACAGAGACACTGAGACCCAGAGACGCCGAGACGCAGAGACCCTGAGATGCAGAGACTCAGAGACTCTGAGACGCAGAGGCGTCGAGACCCTGAACGCAGAGACACAGAGACACTGAGACCCAGAGACGCCGAGACGCAGAGACCCTGAGATGCAGAGGCACTGAGAACCAGAGACGCAGTGACTCTCAGACGCAGGGACGCAGAGACCCAAGACGCAGAGACCCTGAGATGCAGAGACGCAGAGACTCTGAGAGACAGAGTCGCAGAGAAACAGAGACACTGAGATGCAGAGACACTGAGACCCAGAGACACCGAGACCCAGAGACGCAGAGACTCAGAGACTCTGAGTCGCAGAGGCATAGAGACCCTGAGACACAAAGACCCAGAGACGCACAGACCCTGAGACGCAGAGACGCAGCGACTCTGAGGCGCAGAGACAGTGAGACCCAGAGACGCAGAGACGCAGAGACACAGTGGCACTGATATGCAGAGACACTGAGACACAGAGACTCTGAGATGCAGAGACGCAGAGACTCTGAGACGCAGATACGCTGAGACCCTGCGACGCAGAGACACAGGTCCCAGAGACGCAGACACTCTGAGACTCTGAGACACAGCGGCGTAGAGACCCTGAGACGCAGAGACGCAGAGACCCTGAGATGCAGAGACGCAGAGACTCTGAGACACAGAGACACTGAGACACAGAGACACCGAGACCCAGAGACGCAGAGACACTGAGACCCAGAGATGCAGAGATGCAGAGAGACTGAGACGCAGAGACTCTGAAACGCAGAGACACTGAGACACAGGGACGCTGAGACGCAGAGACCCAGAGATGAAGAGATGCAGAGACGCAGAGAGACTGAGACACAGAGACGCTGAGACGCAGGGACACTGAGACGCAGAGACCCTGAGACGCAGAGACACTGAGACGCAGAGACTCTGAGACGCAGAGACCCTGAGACGCAGAGACACTGAGACGCAGAGACACTGAGACCCAGAGACGCAGAGATCCTGAGACGCAGAGACACTGAGACGCAGAGACACTGAGACGCAGAGACCCTGAGACGCAGAGACACTGAGACGCAGAGACTCTGAGACACAGAGACGCAGAGACCCAGAGATGCAGAGACTCTGAGACGCAGAGACTCAGAGATGCAGAGACACTGAGACGCAGAGACTCTGAGACGCAGAGACTCTGAGACGCAGAGACGCAGAGACACTGAGACGCAGAGACGCAGTGACACTGAGACGCAGAGACACTGAAACGCAGAGACTCTTAGACGCAGAGACACGGAGACGCAGAGAAACTGAGACGCAGAGACACTGAAACCCAGAGATGCAGAGACACTGAGACGCAGAGACGCAGAGACACTGAGACACAGAGACTCTGAGACACAGAGACGCAGAGACGCATTGACACTGACACGCACAGACACTGAGATGCAGAGACTCTGAGACGCAGAGACTCTGAAATGCAGAGACGCAGAGACACTGAGACGCACAGAGTCTGAGACGCAAAGACACTGAGACACAGAGACGCGGAGACGCAGAGACTCTGAGACGCAGAGACGCAGACACACTGAGACGCAGAGACACTGAGAAGCAGAGACCCTGAGACGCAGAGACACTGAGACGCAGAGATACTGAGACCCAGAGACACTGAGAAGCAGAGACCCTGAGACGCAGTGTCTCTGAGACTCAGAGACGCGGTGACACTGAGACGCAGAGACACTGAGATGCAGAGACTCTGAGATGCAGAGACCTAGAGACGCAGAGACACTGAGACACAGAGACTCTGAGGGGCAGAGAAACTGAGACCCAGAGACGCAGTGACGCAGAGACTCAGAGACTCAGAGAGTCTGAGACGCAGAGACGCAGAGACCCTGAGACGCAGAGACACAGAGCCCCTGAGACGCAGAGACACAGAGACACGGAGACGCAGAGACCCAGAGATGCAGAGACTCAGAGACTCTGAGACGCAGAGGCGTCGAGACCCTGAGACGCAGAGACACAGAGACACTGAGACCCAGAGACGCCGAGACGCAGAGACCCTGAGATGCAGAGGCACTGAGAACCAGAGACGCAGTGACTCTCAGACGCAGAGACGCAGAGACCCAAGACGCAGAGACCCTGAGATGCAGAGACGCAGAGACTCTGAGAGACAGAGTCGCAGAGAAACAGAGACACTGAGATGCAGAGACACTGAGACGCAGAGACTCACAGACTCTGAGTCACAGAGGCATAGAGACCCTGAGACACAAAGACCCAGAGACGCACAGACCCTGAGACGCAGAGACGCAGAGACGCAGGGACTCTGAGATGGAGAGACGCAGCGACTCTGAGGCGCAGAGACAGTGAGACCCAGAGACGCAGAGATGCAGAGACCCTGAGACGCAGAGACGCAGAGGCTCTGAGACACAGAGATGCAGAGACACTGAGATGCAGATACGCTAAGACGCAGAGACTCTGAGACGCAGAGACTCAGAGACCGTAAGACGCTGAGACGCAGAGACCCAAAGACGCAGAGACCCTGAGACGCAGAGACACAGAGCCCCTGAGACGCAGAGACACAGAGACACGGAGACCCAGAGACCCAGAGATGCAGAGACTCAGAGACTCTGAGACGCAGAGGCGTCGAGACCCTGAGACGCAGAGACACAGAGACACTGAGACCCAGAGACGCCGAGACGCAGAGACCCTGAGATGCAGAGGCACTGAGAACCAGAGACGCAGTGACTCTCAGACGCAGAGACGCAGAGACCCAAGACGCAGAGACCCTGAGATGCAGAGACGCAGAGACTCTGAGAGACAGAGTCGCAGAGAAACAGAGACACTGAGATGCAGAGACACTGAGACGCAGAGACTCAGAGACTCTGAGTCGCAGAGGCATAGAGACCCTGAGACACAAAGACCCAGAGACGCACAGACCCTGAGACGCAGAGACGCAGAGACGCAGGGACTCTGAGACGGAGAGACGCAGCGACTCTGAGGCGCAGAGACAGTGAGACCCAGAGACGCAGAGATGCAGAGACCCTGAGACGGAGAGACGCAGAGGCTCTGAGACACAGAGATGCAGAGACACTGAGATGCAGATACGCTAAGACGCAGAGACTCTGAGACGCAGAGACTCAGAGACCGTAAGACGCTGAGACGCAGAGACCCAAAGACGCACAGACACTGAGACGCAGAGACGCTGAGACGCAGAGACGCAGAGAACCTGAGACGCAGAGACCCTGAGACCCAGAGACGCAGAGGCGCAGAGGCGCAGAGACGCAGAGACTCTGAGACGCAGAGACGCAGAGACACTGAGATGCAGAGACACTGAGACGCAGATACGCTAAGACGCAGAGACTCTGAGACGCAGAGACTCTGAGACGCTGAGACGCAGAGACGCTGAGATGCAGAGACTCTGAGACGCTGAGACGCAGAGATACTGAGACGCAGAGGCTCTGAGACGCAGAGACGCAGTGACACTGAGACGCAGAGACACTGAGACGCAGAGACGTAGTGACACTGAGACGCAGAGACACTGAGACGCAGAGACTCTGAGACGCAGAGACGCAGAGATCCTGAGAGCCAGTGACACTGAGACGCAGAGACTCAGAGACCCTGAGACCCAGAGACGCAGAGGCGCAGAGGCGCAGAGACTCAGAGACCCTGAGACGCTGAGACGCAGGCACCCTGAGACGCAGAGACTCTGAGACGCAGAGATGCAGAGGCCCTGAGACGCAGAGACTCTGAGACGCAGAGACGCAGAGGCCCTGAGACGCAGAGACACTTGAGACGCAGAGATTCTGAGATTCTGAGACGCAGAGACGCAGAGACACTGAGACACAGAGACTCTGAGACACAGGGACTCTGAGACGGAGAGACGCAGCGACTCTGAGGCGCAGAGACAGTGAGACCCAGAGACACAGAGACGCAGAGACCCTGAGACACAGAGACGCAGAGGCTCTGAGACACAGAGATGCAGAGGCTCTGAGACACAGAGATGCAGAGACACAGTGACACTGAGATGCAGAGACACTGAGACGCAGAGACTTTGAGACACAGAAACGCAGAGACACTGAGACGCAGAGACCCTGAGACGCAGTGACGCAGAGACACAGAGACTCAGAGAGTCTAAGACACAGAGACGCAGAGACCATGAGACGCAGAGGCCCTGAGACGCAGAGACACTGAGACGCAGAGGTGCAGAAACGTTGAGACGCAGAGACGCAGAGACACAGTGGCACTGAGATGCAGAGACACTGAGACACAGAGACTCTGAGATGCAGAGACGCAGAGACTTTGAGACGCAGATACGCTGAGACCCTGCGACGCAGAGACACAGGTCCCAGAGACGCAGATACTCTGAGACTCTGAGACACAGCGGCGTAGAGACCCTGAGACGCAGAGACGCAGAGACCCTGAGATGCAGAGAGACTGAGACGCAGAGACTCTGAGACGCAGAGACACTGAGACACAGAGACACCGAGACCCAGAGACGCAGAGACACTGAGACCCAGAGATGCAGAGATGCAGAGAGACTGAGACGCAGAGACTCTGAGACGCAGAGACACTGAGACACAGGGACGCTGAGACGCAGAGACCCAGAGATGAAGAGATGCAGAGACGCAGAGAGACATGAGACGCAGAGACGCTGAGACGCAGGGACACTGAGACAAAGAGACACTGAGACGCAGAGACTCTGAGACGCAGAGACGCAGGGACACTGAGACGCAGAGACACTGAGACCCAGAGACGCAGAGATCCTGAGACGCAGAGACACAGAGAATCTGAGACGCAGAGACACTGAGACGCAGAGACACTGAGACGCGGAGACGCAGAGACACTGAGACAAAGAGACTCTGAGACGCAGAGACGCAGAGACGCAGAGACCTAGAGACGCAGAGACACTGAGACCCAGAGATGCAGAGACGCAGAGATGCAGAGACTCTGAGACGCAGAGACTCTGAGACCCAGAGATGCAGAGACGCAGAGATGCAAAGACACTGAGACGCAGAGACTCTGAGACGCAGAGACTCTGAGACGCAGAGACTCTGAGACGCAGAGACGCAGAGACGCAGAGACGCAGTGACACTGAGACACTGAGACGCAGAGACACTGAAACGCAGAGAAACTGAGACGCAGAGACACTGAAACCCAGAGATGCAGAGACACTGAGACGCAGAGACGCAGAGACACTGAGACACAGAGACTCTGAGACACAGAGACGCAGAGACGCATTGACACTGACACGCACAGACACTGAGATGCAGAGACTCTGAGACGCAGAGACTCTGAGATGCAGGGACGCAGAGACACTGAGACACAGAGATGCAGAGACGCAGAGACACTGAGACGCACAGAGTCTGAGACGCAAAGACACTGAGACACAGAGACGTGGAGACGCAGAGACTCTGAGACGCAGAGACACAGAGACTCTGAGACGCAGAGACACTGAGAAGCAGAGACCCTGAGACGCAGTGACTCTGAGACTCAGAGACGCGGTGACACTGAGACGCAGAGACACTGAGATGCAGAGACTCTGAGATGCAGGGACCTAGAGACGCAGAGACACTGAGACACAGAGACTCTGAGGGGCAGAGAAGCTGAGACCCAGAGACGCAGTGATGCAGAGACTCAGAGACTCAGAGAGTCTGAGACGCAGAGACGCAGAGACGCAGAGACCCTGAGACGCAGAGACACAGAGCCCCTGAGACGCAGAGACACAGAGACACTGAGACCCAGAGACGCCGAGACGCAGAGACCCTGAGATGCAGAGACTCTGAGACGCAGAGGCATCGAGACCCTGAGACGCAGAGACACAGAGACACTGAGACCCAGAGACGCCGAGACGCAGAGACCCTGAGATGCAGAGGCACTGAGAACCAGAGACGCAGTGACTCTCAGACGCAGGGACGCAGAGACCCAAGACGCAGAGACCCTGAGATGCAGAGACGCAGAGACTCTGAGAGACAGAGTCGCAGAGAAACAGAGACACTGAGATGCAGAGACACTGAGACACAGAGACGCAGAGACGCAGAGACTCAGAGACTCTGAGTCGCAGAGGCATAGAGACCCTGAGACACAAAGACCCAGAGACGCACAGACCCTGAGACGCAGAGACGCAGAGACGCAGGGACTCTGAGACGGAGAGACGCAGCGACTCTGAGGCGCAGAGACAGTGAGACCCAGAGACGCAGAGACCCTGAGACACAGAGACGCAGAGGCTCTGAGACACAGAGATGCAGAGACACAGTGACACTGAGATGCAGAGACACTGAGACGCAGGGACTTTGAGACACAGAAACGCAGAGACACTGAGACGCAGAGACCCTGAGACGCAGTGACGCAGAGACACAGAGACTCAGAGAGTCTGAGACACAGAGACGCAGAGACACTGAGACGCAGAGACGCAGAGACACTGAGACGCAGAGACACTGAGACGCAGAGGTGCAGAGACGTTGAGACGCAGAGACACAGTGGCACTGAGATGCAGAGACACTGAGACACAGAGACTCTGAGATGCAGAGACGCAGAGACTCTGAGACGCAGATACGCTGAGACCCTGCGACGCAGAGACACAGGTCCCAGAGACGCAGACACTCTGAGACTCTGAGACACAGCGGCGTAGAGACCCTGAGACGCAGAGACGCAGAGACCCTGAGATGCAGAGACGCAGAGACTCTGAGACACAGAGACACTGAGACACAGAGACTCTGAGATGCAGAGACGCAGAGACTCTGAGACGCCGATACGCTGAGACCCTGCGACGCAGAGACACAGGTCCCAGAGACGCAGACACTCTGAGACTCTGAGACACAGCGGCGTAGAGACCCTGAGATGCAGAGACGCAGAGACCCTGAGATGCAGAGACGCAGAGACTCAAAGACACAGAGACACTGAGACACAGAGACACCGAGACCCAGAGACGCAGAGACACTGAGACCCAGAGATGCAGAGATGCAGAGAGAATGAGACGCAGAGACTCTGAGACGTAGAGACACTGAGACACAGGGACACTGAGACGCAGAGACCCAGAGATGAAGAGATGCAGAGACGCAGAGAGACTGAGACGCAGAGATGCTGAGACGCAGGGACACTGAGACAAAGAGACACTGAGACGCAGAGACTCTGAGACTCTGAGACGCAGGGGCACTGAGACGCAGAGACACTGAGACCCAGAGACGCAGAGATCCTGAGACGCAGAGACACAGAGAATCTGAGACGCAGAGACACTGAGACGCAGAGACACTGAGACGCAGAGACCCTGAGACGCAGAGACACTGAGACGCAGAGACACTGAGACACAGAGACGCTGAGACACAGAGACGCTGAGACGCAGAGACTCTGAGATGCAGAGACGCAGAGACACTGAGATGCAGAGACACTTTGATGCAGAGACACTGAGATCCAGAGTGCAGAGACTCTGAGACGCAGAGACGCAGACACTCTGAGACGCAGAAAGACTGAGACGCAGAGACCCTAAGACGCAGAGACACTGAGACGCAGAGACTCTGAGACAGAGATGCAGAGTCGCAGTGACACTGAGACGCAGAAAGACTGAGACGCAGAGACCCTAAGACGCAGAGACACTGAGACGCAGAGACTCTGAGACAGAGATGCAGAGTCGCAGTGACACTGAGACGCAGAGACACTTAGATGCAGAGACTCTGAGACACAGAGACACTGAGACTCAGAGACGCAGAGATGCAGAGACTCAGAGAGTCTGAGACGCAGAGATGCAGAGACCCTGAGACGCAGAGACGCAGAGCCCCTGAGACGCAGAGACACTGAGACCCAGAGACGCAGAGACACAGAGACACTGAGACCCAGAGACGCAGAGACTCAGAGTCTCTGACACACAGAGGCATCGAGACCCTGAGACGCAGAGATGCAGACACACTGAGACCCAGAGACGCAGAGACCCTGAGACGTAGAGACACTGAGACCCAGAGACACAGAGAAACTGAGACGCAGAGGCACTGAGAACCAGAGACCCTGAGACGCAGTGACTCTGAGACTCAGAGACGCGGTGACACTGAGACGCAGAGATACTGAGATGCAGACACTCTGAGATGCAGAGACTCTGAGATGCAGAGACCTAGAGACGCAGAGACACTGAGACACAGAGACTCTGAGGGGCAGAGAAACTGAGACCCAGAGACGCAGTGACGCAGAGACTCAGAGAGTCTGAGATGCAGAGACGCAGAGACACTGAGACCCAGAGATGCAGAGACGCAGAGATGCAGGGACTCTGAGACGCAGAGACTCTGAGACGCAGAGACACTGAGACGCAGAAACTGTGAGACGCAGAGATGCTGAGACGCTGAGACGCGGAGACGCTGAGACGCGGAGACGCTGAGACGCGGAAACGCAGACACTCTGAGATGCAGAGACTCTGAGGCGCAGAGACGCACAGACTCTGAGACGTAGAGACACTGAGATGCAGAGACGCAGAGACTCTGAGACGCAGAGACACTGAGACGTAGAGACGCTGAGATGCAGAGACGCTGAGAGGCAGAGACGCACAGACGCAGAGACTCTGAGACACAGAGACGCTGAGAGGCAGAGACGTACAGACGCAAAGTCTCTGAGTCGCAGAGACGCTGAGATGCAGAGATGCTGAGACGCAGAGACTCTGAGACTCAGAGGCACGGAGATGCAGAGACGCTGAGATGCAGAGATGCACAGACGCAGAGAATCTGAGAGGCAGAGACGCTGAGACACAGAAACGCAGAGACTCTGAAACGCAGAGACACAGAGACCCTGAGAGGCAGAAACACAGAGTCCCAGAGAAGCAGAGACGCAGAGACACTGAGGCACAAAGACACTGAGACCCAGAGACACTGAGACGCAGAGACTCTGAGACGCAGAGACGCAGAGACACTGAGACCCAGAGATGCAGAGATGCAGAGACGCAGAGAGACTGACATGCAGAGACTCTGAGACGCAGAGACACTGACACACAGAGACGCTGAGACGCAGAGACACAGAGACTCTGAGACACAGAGACGCAGAGACACTGAGACCCAGAGATGCAGAGATGCAGAGACGCAGAGAGACTGACATGCAGAGACTCTGAGACGCAGAGACACTGACACACAGAGACGCTGAGACGCTGAGACGCAGAGACGCAGAGACTCTGAGACACAGAGAAGCAGAGACACTGAGACGCAGAGACACTAAGACCCAGAGACTCAGAGACGCAGAGACACAGAGACTCTGAGACGCAGAGAAACTGAGACGCAGAGACCCTGAGATGCAGAGACACTGAGACGCAGAGACACTGAGACACAGAGACTCTGAGACGCGGAGACACTGAGACACAGAGACTCTGAGGTGCAGAGACACTGAGACCCAGAAACGCAGAGACACTGAGACACAGAGACTCTGAGACACAGAGACGCAGTGAAGCAGAGGCGCATTGACACTCAGACGCAGAGACACTGAGATGCAGAGACTCTGATACGCAGAGACCTAGAGACGCAGAGACACTGAGTCCCAGAGATGCAGAGACTCTGCGAGGCAGAGACTCTGAGACGCAGAGACACTGAGACGCAGAGACTCTGAGACGCGGAGACACTGAGACCCAGACACCCTGAGACGCAGAGACACTGAGACCCAGAGACTCAGAGACACTGAGACACAGAGACACCGAGACCCAGAGACGCAGAGACACTGAGACCCAGAGATGCAGAGATGCAGAGAGAATGAGACGCAGAGACTCTGAGACGCAGAGACACCGAGACCCAGAGACGCAGAGACACTGAGACCCAGAGATGCAGAGATGCAGAGAGAATGAGACGCAGAGACTCTGAGACGCAGAGACACTGAGACACAGGGACACTGAGACGCAGAGACCCAGAGATGAAGAGATGCAGAGACGCAGAGAGACTGAGACGCAGAGATGCTGAGACGCAGGGACACTGAGACAAAGAGACACTGAGACGCAGAGACTCTGAGACTCTGAGACGCAGGGGCACTGAGACGCAGAGACACTGAGACCCAGAGACGCAGAGATCCTGAGACGCAGAGACACAGAGAATCTGAGACGCAGAGACACTGAGACGCAGAGACACTGAGACGCAGAGACACTGAGACACAGAGACGCTGAGACGCAGAGACTCTGAGATGCAGAGACGCAGAGACACTGAGATGCAGAGACACTTTGATGCAGAGACACTGAGATCCAGAGTGCAGAGACTCTGAGACGCAGAGTCGCAGACACTCTGAGACGCAGAAAGACTGAGACGCAGAGACCCTAAGACGCAGAGACACTGAGACGCAGAGATGCAGAGACCCTGAGACGCAGAGACGCAGAGCCCCTGAGACGCAGAGACACTGAGACCCAGAGACGCAGAGACACAGAGACACAGAGACACTGAGACCCAGAGACGCAGAGACTCAGAGTCTCTGACACACCGAGGCATCGAGACCCTGAGACGCAGAGATGCAGACACACTGAGACCCAGAGACGCAGAGACCCTGAGACGTAGAGACACTGAGACCCAGAGACACAGAGAAACTGAGACGCAGAGGCACTGAGAACCAGAGACCCTGAGACGCAGTGACTCTGAGACTCAGAGACGCGGTGACACTGAGACGCAGAGATACTGAGATGCAGACACTCTGAGATGCAGAGACTCTGAGATGCAGAGACCTAGAGACGCAGAGACACTGAGACACAGAGACTCTGAGGGGCAGAGAAACTAAGACCCAGAGACGCAGTGACGCAGAGACTCAGAGAGTCTGAGACGCAGAGACGCAGAGACACTGAGACCCAGAGATGCAGAGACGCAGAGATGCAGGGACTCTGAGACGCAGAGACTCTGAGATGCAGAGACACTGAGACGCAGAAACTGTGAGACGCAGAGATGCTGAGACGCTGAGACGCGGAGACGCTGAGACGCGGAGACGCTGAGACGCGGAGACGCAGACACTCTGAGATGCAGAGACTCTGAGGCGCAGAGACGCACAGACTCTGAGACGTAGAGACACTGAGATGCAGAGACGCAGAGACTCTGAGACGCAGAGACACTGAGACGTAGAGACGCTGAGATGCAGAGACGCTGAGAGGCAGAGACGCACAGACGCAGAGACTCTGAGACACAGAGACGCTGAGAGGCAGAGACGTACAGACGCAAAGTCTCTGAGTCGCAGAGACGCTGAGATGCAGAGATGCTGAGACGCAGAGACTCTGAGACTCAGAGGCACGGAGATGCAGAGACGCTGAGATGCAGAGATGCACAGACGCAGAGAATCTGAGAGGCAGAGACGCTGAGACACAGAAACGCAGAGACTCTGAAACGCAGAGACACAGAGACCCTGAGAGGCAGAAACACAGAGTCCCAGAGAAGCAGAGACGCAGAGACACTGAGGCACAAAGACACCTAACCCTAACCCTAACCCAGAGACACTGAGACGCAGAGACTCTGAGACGCAGAGACGCAGAGACACTGAGACCCAGAGATGCAGAGATGCAGAGACGCAGAGAGACTGACATGCAGAGACTCTGAGACGCAGAGACACTGACACACAGAGACGCTGAGACGCTGAGACGCAGAGACGCAGAGCCTCTGAGACACAGAGAAGCAGAGACACTGAGACGCAGAGACACTAAGACCCAGAGACTCAGAGACGCAGAGACACAGAGACTCTGAGACGCAGAGAAACTGAGACGCAGAGACCCTGAGATGCAGAGACACTGAGACGCAGAGACGCAGAGACACTGAGACGCAGAGACCCTGAGATGCAGAGACACTGAGACACAGAGACTCTGAGACGCGGAGACACTGAGACACAGAGACTCTGAGGTGCAGAGACACTGAGACCCAGAAACGCAGAGACACTGAGACACAGAGACTCTGAGACACAGAGACGCAGTGAAGCAGAGGCGCATTGACACTCAGACGCAGAGACACTGAGATGCAGAGACTCTGATACGCAGAGACCTAGAGACGCAGAGACACTGAGTCCCAGAGATGCAGAGACTCTGCGAGGCAGAGACTCTGAGACGCAGAGACACTGAGACGCAGAGACTCTGAGACGCGGAGACACTGAGACCAGACACCCTGAGACGCAGAGACACTGAGACCCAGAGACGCAGAGACACTGAGACCCAGAGTCGCAGAGACTCTGAGACTCTGAGACACAGCGGCGTAGAGACCCTGAGGCGCAGAGACGCAGAGACCCTCAGATGCAGAGACGCAGAGACTCAGAGACTCTGAGACGCAGAAACACTGAGACACAGAGATGCAGAGACGCAGACAGACTGACATGCAGAGACTCTGAGACGCAGAGACACTGAGACACAGAGACGCAGAGACACTGAGACACAGAGACTCTGAGACACAGAGACGCAGTGAAGCAGAGGCGCATTGACACTCAGACGCAGAGACACTGAGATGCAGAGACTCTGAGTCCCAGAGATGCAGAGACTCTGCGAGGCAGAGACTCTGAGACGCGGAGACACTGAGACACAGAGACTATGAGGTGCAGAGACACTGAGACCCAGAAACGCAGAGACTCAGAGACCCTGAGACGCCGAGGCGTCGAGACCCTGAGACGCAGAGACACAGAGACCCAGACACCCTGAGACGCAGAGACACTGAGACCCTGAGACGCAGAGACGCAGGGACACTGAGACCCAGAGACGCAGAGACTCAGAGACTCTGAGACGCAGAGGCGTAGAGACCCTGAGACGCTGAGACTCTAAGACACAGAGACACTGAGACCCAGAGACGCAGAGACTCTGAGACACAGCGGCGTAGAGACCCTGAGACGCAGAGACGCAGAGACCCTGAGATGCAGAGACGCAGAGACTCAGAGTCTCTGAGACGCAGAGACACTGAGACGCAGAAACACTGAGACCCAGAGATGCAGAGATGCAGAGACGCAGAGAGACTGACATGCAGAGACTCTGAGATGCAGAGACACTGAGACGCAGAGACGCAGAGACGCAGAGACACTGAGACTCTGAGACGCAGAGACACTGAGACGCAGAGACCCTGAGATGCAGAGACACTGAGACCCAGAAACGCAGAGACTCAGAGACTCTGAGACGCAGAGGCGTCGAGACCCTGAGACGCAGAGATGCAGAGACACTGAGACCCAGACACCCAGAGACGCAGAGACACAGAGACCCTGCGACGTAAAGACACTGAGACACAGAGACACAGAGACACAGCGACCCAGAGACTCTGAGATGCAGAGACTCTGAGACGCAGAGACTCTGAGACACAGAAGCAGAGACCCTGAGACGCAGGGACGCAGAGACGCTGAGACGCAGAGACTCTGAGACACAGGGACGCAGAGACACTGAGATGCAGAAACACTGAGACGCAGATACGCTAAGACGCAGAGACACTGAGATCCAGAGACACAGAGACTCAGAGACACAGAGACTCTGACACACAGAGACTCTGAGACGCTGAGACGCAGTGACACTGAGACGCAGAGACACTGAGACGCAGAGACACTGAGACGCAGAGATTCTGAGACTCTGAGACGCAGAGACTCTGTGATGCAGAGGCACTGAGACATAGAGACTCTGAGACACAGAGACGCAGAGACGCAGTGACACTGAGACGCAGAGACACTGAGACGCAGAGACTCTGAGACGCAGAGACGCAGAGATCCTGAGAGCCAGTGGCACTGAGGCCCAGAGACGCTAAGACGCAGAGACGCAGAGACTCTGAGACACAGAGACTCTGAGACGCAGAGACTCTGAGACACTGAGACGCAAAGACCCTGAGACCCAGAGACGCAGAGGCGCAGAGACGCAACGACACTGAGACGCAGAGACACGGAGACGCAGAGACGTAACGACACTGAGACGCAGAGACGCTGAGATGCAGAGATGCTGAGACTCAGAGACGCGGAGACGCAGAGACGCTGAGACGCTGAGACGCGTAGACTGAGAGGCAGAGACGCTGAGGCGCTGAGACTTTGAGACGCAGAGACTCTGAGACGCAGAGACGCTGAGACGCTGAGACGCAGAGACACTGTGACGCAGAAACACTGAGACGCAGAGACGCAGAGATGCAGAGACGCAGAGACTCTGAGACGTAGAGACGCTGAGATGCAGAGTCTCTGAGAAGCAGAGACGCTGAGATGCAGAGACGCAGAGACTCTGAGACGTAGAGATGCTGAGATGCAGAGACGCAGAGACTCTGAGACGCAGAGACTCTGAGATGCAGAGACGCAGAGACACTGAGATGCATAGACACTTTGATGCAGAGACACTGAGACCCAGAGTGCAGAGACTCTGAGACGCAGAGACACAGACACTCTGAGACGCAGAGAGACTGAGACGCAGAGACCCTAAGACGCAGAGACACTGAGACGCAGAGACTCTGAGACACTGAGATGCAGAGTCGCAGTGACACTGAGACGCAGAGACACTGAGGTGCAGAGACACTGAGACGCAGAGACTCTGAGACACTGAGATGCAGAGACTCTGAGACGCAGAGACACTGAGGCACAGAGACTCTGAGGTGCAGAGACACTGAGACTCAGAGACGCAGAGACGCAGAGACTCAGAGAGTCTGAGACGCAGAGATGCAGAGACCCTGAGACGCAGAGACGCAGAGCCCCTGAGACGCAGAGACACTGAGACCCAGAGACACAGAGACACTGAGACCCAGAGACGCAGAGACTCAGAGACTCTGAGACGCAGAGGCATCGAGACCCTGAGACGCAGAGACGCAGAGACACTGAGACCCAGAGACGCAGAGGCGCAGAGACGCAGAGACACTGAGATGCAGAGACACTGAGACGCAGATACGCTAAGACGCAGAGACTCTGAGACGCAGCGACTCAGAGACCGTAAGACGCTGAGACGCAGAGACCCTGAGACGCAGAGACACTGAGACGCAGAGACGCTGAGACGCAGAGACGCTGAGACGCAGAGACGCAGAGAACCTGAGACGCAGAGACCCTGAGACCCAGAGACGCAGAGGCGCAGAGGCGCAGAGACACTGAGACGCAAAGACCCTGAGACCCAGAGACACAGAGGCACAGAGACGCAGAGACACTGAGATGCAGAGACACTGAGACGCAGATACGCTAAGAAGCAGAGACTCTGAGACACAGAGACACTGAGACGCAGAGACGCAGAGACTCAGAGACACAGAGACTCTGAGACGCAGAGACTCTGAGACGCTGAGACGCAGAGACGCTGAGATGCAGAGACGCAGAGATACTGAGACACAGAGACTCTGAGACGCAGAGACGCAGTGACACTGAGACGCAGAGACTCTGAGGCGCAGAGACATAGAAATCCTGAGAGCCAGTAACACTGAGGCCCAGAGACGCTGAGGCGCAGAGACACTGAGACGCAGAGACGCAGAGACTCTGAGACACAGAGACTCTGAGACGCAGAGACTCAGAGACCCTGAGACGCTGAGACGCAGGGACCCTGAGACGCAGAGACTCTGAGACGCAGAGGCCCTGAGACGCAGAGACTCTGAGACGCAGAGACGCAGAGGCCCTGAGACGCAGAGACGCAGACACACTGAGATGCAGTGACTCAGAGACCCTGAGACGCTGAGACGCAGAGACCCTGAGATGCAGAGACGCTGAGACGCAGAGACGCTGAGACTCTGAGAATCTGAGACTCTGAGACACTGAGACTCTGAGACTCTGAGATGCAGAGACTCTGAGACTCTGAGACGCAGAGACTCTGAAACTCTGAGATGCAGAGACTCTGAGACGCAGAGACTCTGAGACACTGAGAATCTGAGACTCTGAGACACTGAGACTCTGAGACTCTGAGATGCAGAGACTCTGAGACGCAGAGACTCTGAGACGCTGAGACTCTGAGACGCTGAGACTATGAGACTCTGAGACACTGAGAATCTGAGACGCAGAGACTCTGAAACTCTGAGATGCAGAGACTATGAGACTTTGAGACACAGAAACTCTGGGAAGGTGAGACTCTGAGAGACTGAGACGCAGAGACACTGAGCCGCAGAGACACTGAGCCGCAGAGACTCTGAGACGCTGATACTCTGAGACGCGAAGACTCTGAGACTCCGGGACTCTGAGATGCAGAGACGCTGAGACGCAGACAATCTGAGGCACAGAGGTCTGAAACGCAGAGAATCTGAGCCGCAGAGACTCTGAGACGCTGAGACACTGAGACGCTGAGAGACAGAGACATAGAGACACTGAGACACTGAGACTCCGTGACCTTGAGACTCTGAGACGCAGAGACGCAGAGACTCTGAGACGCAGAGACGAAGAGACGCAGAGACGCCGAGACGCAGAGACGCAAATACTCTGAGACTGTGAGGTGCTGAGACCCTGAGACTCTGAGACTCTGACACACAGAGACTCGGAGACTCTGAGTCGCAGACACTCGGAGACATAGAGACTCTGAGATGCAGAGACCCAAATGCTCTGAAACACAGAGACACAGATACGCTGAGACTCTGAGGCGCTGAGATGCAGAGAATCTGGGAAACAGAGACGCAGTGACTCTGAGACGGAGGGACTCTGAGACGGAGAGACTCTGAGACACAGAGACGCATAGACTCTGAGACGCCTAGACTCTGAGACGCAGAGACTCTGAGATGCAGAGACGCTGAGACTCAGAGATGCAGAGACTCTGAAACACAGAGGCGCAGAGACTCTGAGACACAGAGACGCAGAGACACTGAGAGTCTGAGACGCAGAAACGCAGAGACGCAGAGACTTTCAGACTCTGAGATGCTGAGATGCAGAGAATCTGAGAAGCAGATACACAGAGACACAGGGACGGAGAGTCTCTGAGATGCAGAGTCTCTGAGACGCAGAGACACAGACACTCTGAGACACAGACACTCTGAGACTCTGAGTTGAAGGGACTCTGAGATGCAGAGACTACGAGACACTGAGACTCTGAGACGCAAGACGCAGAGACTCCGAGACGCTGAGACTCTGAGACGCAGAGGCACAGAGACTCTGAGACGCAGAGAGGCGAAGACGCAGAGACTCTGAGACGCAGAGAGGCAAGGACGCAGAGACTCTGAGGCGCAGAGACGCAGAGACTCTGAGACATGGAGACTCTGAGATGCTGAGACTCTGAGACGCAGAGACTCTGAGACGCCGAGACACAGAGACTCTGAGACACAGAGATTCTGAGACTCTGATATGCAGAGACGCAGTGACGCAGAGCCTCTGGGACACAGAGAATCTGAGACGCAGGGACTCTGAGACTCTGAGATGCAGAAACGCAGAGACTCTGAGACTCTGATACACAGAGTCTCTGAGACCCAATGAATCTGAGACTCTGAGACGCAGAGACTCGGAGACTCTGATACACAGAGTCTCTGAGACCCAATGAATCTGAGACTCTGAGACGCAGAGACTCTGAGACGCAGAGATGCGGGGACTCTGAGAATCTGAGATTCTGAGACACTGAGAGAGAAAGACAGAGGGAGAGAGAGAGAGAGAGAAAGTGAGAGAGAGAGAGTGACAGAGAAGCAAAGAGAGAGAGAGAGAGAGACAGAGGGACAGAGAGAGTGAGACAGAATGGGAGGCAGAGGGAGACAGAGTGTGTGTGTGAGAGAGAGAGAGAGAGACAGAGGGAGAGAATTAGACAGAGAGAGACAAAGTGAGAGAGAGAGAGAGTGTCAGAGAGGGAGAAGACAGGGAGAGAGAGACTGAGTGAGAGAGACAGAGGGAGAGAGAGAAAGAGAGGCAGAGGGAGACAGAGAGAGACAAGGAGAGACAGAGGGAGAGAGAGAGAGAGAAAGTGAGAGAGAGAGAGTGAGAAAGGGGCAGAGAGAGAGTGTGAGGGAGAGACAGAGGCAGAGGGAGGGATAGAGAGAGAAACAGAGTGACAGAGAGAGAGCGACAGAGAGAAAGACAGACTGAGAGAGAGACAGAGGGAGAGAGAGAGGCAGAGAGAGAGAGTGAGTGGCAGAAAGAGAGGCAGTGTGTGTGTGTGTGAGAGAGAGAGAGACAGAGGGAGAGAGGAAGAGAGAGTCAGACAGAGAGACAGCGAGGCAGAGGGACAAAGAGAGAGAGAAAGAGAGGGAGAGACAGACAGACAGAGACAGAGGGAGTGACAGAGAGAGAGAGAGAAAGACAGAGGGAGAGAGAGACAGAGACAGAGACAAGAAGAGAGGGAGAGTGACACTGAGACAGAGACAGAGAGAGAGAGATCAAGAGAGCAGAGAGTGAGAGAGATAGAGTGACAGCGAGAGTGAGAGAGACAGTGAGAGAGAGAGACAGAGACAGTGAGAGAGAGAGAGAGAGACAGGGAGTGTGAGAGAGAGAGAGAGACAGGGAGTGAGAGAGACAGTGAGAGAGAGAGACAGAGAGAGTGAGAGAGAGGCAGAGAAAGAGAGAGAGAGGGAGACAGACAGTGAGAGAGAGCGAGTGAGGCGGAGAGAGTGAGGCAGAGAGAGAGTGAGACAGAGAGGTAGAGAGAGAGAGTGAGACAGAATGAGAGAGAGAGGCAAAGAGAGAGAGAGACAGAGAGAGTGTGACAGAGAGCGAGTGTGAGAGAGAGAGAGAAAGTGAGAAACAGAGAGAGACAGACAGAGAGAGACAGAGAGAGTGAGACAGGGAGAGTGTGTGAGAGAGAGAGAGAGACAAAGTGAGAGAGTGAGAGAGAGAAACAGAGGACCTAAGGCACTGAGACACTGAGACACAGAGACCCAGAGGCCCTGAGACCCTGAGACGCTGAGACACAGAGACCCAGAGGCCCTGAGATCCTGAGACACTGAGACACAGAGACCCAAAGGCCCTGAGACCCTAAGACCCTGAGACCCTGAGACATTGAGTCCCAGAGACCCAGAGGCCCTAAGAACCTGAGGCACTGAGACACTGAGACTCAGAGACCCAGAGACCCAGAGGTCCTGAGACCTGAGACACTGAGACACAGAGACCCAGAGGCCCTGAGACACAGAGACCCAGAGGCCCTGAGACCCTGAGACACTGAGACACTGAGACATTGAGACTCAGAGACCCAGAGACCCAGAGGCCCTGAGACACTGAGACCCGGAGACCCAGAGGTCCTGAGACCCTGAGACACAGAGACATTGAGACTCAGAGATCCAGAAACCCAGAGGCCCTGAGACACTGAGACCCTGAGACACTGAGACGTTGAGACTCAGAGACCCAGAGACCCAGAGGCCCTGAGACACTGAGACCCTGAGACGTTGAGACTCAGAAACCCAGAGACACAGAGGACATGAGACAGAGAGACCCAGAGGCCCTGTGACACTGAGACACTGAGACATTGAGATCAGAGACCCAGAGGCCCTGAGACCCTGAGACCCTGAGACATTGAGACTCAGAGACCCAGAGACACACAGGCCCTGAGAACCTGCGACACTGAGACCCAGAGACCCAGAGGCCGTGAGACCCTGAGACACACAGACCCAGAGGCCCTGAGTCCCTGAGACACTGAGACCCGGAGACCCAGAGGCCCTGAGACCATGAGACAATGAGACCCTGAGACCCAGAGGTCCTGAGACCCTGAGACACAGAGACACAGAGGCCCTGAGACCCTGAGACACTGAGATCCAGAGACATTGAGACTCAGAGACCCAGAGACCCAGAGGCCTGAGACCCTGAGACACTGAGACCCAGAGACCCAGAGGCCCTGAGATCCTGAGACACTGAGACACAGAGACCCAAAGGCCCTGAGACCCTAAGACCCTGAGACCCTGAGACATTGAGTCCCAGAGACCCAGAGGCCCTAAGAACCTGAGGCACTGAGACACTGAGACTCAGAGACCCAGAGACCCAGAGGTCCTGAGACCCTGAGACACTGAGACACAGAGACCCAGAGGCCCTGAGACACAGAGACCCAGAGGCCCTGAGACCCTGAGACACTGAGACACTGAGACATTGAGACTCAGAGACCCAGAGACCCAGAGGCCCTGAGACCCTGAGACCCAGGCACCCTGAGACACTGAGACGTTGAGACCCAAAGGCCCTGAGACCATGAGACACTGAGACCCTGAGACCCAGAGGTCCTGAGACCCTGAGACACAGAGACATTGAGACTCAGAGATCCAGAAACCCAGAGGCCCTGAGACACTGAGACCCTGAGACACTGAGACGTTGAGACTCAGAGACCCAGAGACCCAGAGGCCCTGAGACACTGAGACCCTGAGACGTTGAGACTCAGAAACCCAGAGACACAGAGGACATGAGACAGAGAGACCCAGAGGCCCTGTGACACTGAGACACTGAGACATTGAGATCAGAGACCCAGAGGCCCTGAGACCCTGAGACCCTGAGACATTGAGACTCAGAGACCCAGAGACACACAGGCCCTGAGAACCTGCGACACTGAGACCCAGAGACCCAGAGGCTGTGAGACCCTGAGACACACAGACCCAGAGGCCCTGAGTCCCTGAGACACTGAGACCCGGAGACCCAGAGGCCCTGAGACCATGAGACAATGAGACCCTGAGACCCAGAGGTCCTGAGACCCTGAGACACAGAGGCCCTGAGACCCTGAGACACTGAGACATTGAGACTCAGAGACCCAGAGACCCAGAGGCCCTGAGACCCTGAGACACTGAGACCCAGAGACATTGAGACTCAGAGACCCAGAGACCCAGAGGACGTGAGACACTGAGACCCTGAAACACTGAGACACTGAGACATTGAGACTCAGAGAACCAGAGTCCCAGAGGCCCTGAGACCCTGAGACACTGAGACCCAGAGACATTGAGACTCAGAGACCCAGAGACACAGAGGACGTGAGACACTGAGACACTGAGACACAGAGGCCCTGAGATCCTGAGACACTGAGGCACTGAGACATTGAGACTCAGAGACCCAGAGACCCAGAGGCCCTGAAACCCTGAGACACTGAGACATTGAGACTCAGAGACCCAGAGGACCTGAGAGACTGAGAAACAGAGACACTGAGACACAGAGGCCCTGAGACCCTGAGACACTGAGACACTGAGACTGAGAGACCCAGAGACCCAGAGGCCCTGAGACCCTGAGACACTGAGACACTGAGACTCAGAGACCCAGAGACCCAGAGGCCCTGAGACACTGAGACCCAGAGACGCTGAGACACTGAGACACTGAGACACGAGACATTGAGACCCAGAGGTCCTGAGATCCTGGGACCCTGAGACACTGAGACACTCAGACACAGAGGCCCTGAGACCCTGAGACACTGAGACATTGAGACCCAGAGACGCAGAGGCCCTGAGACCTTGATACACTGAGACCCTGAGACCCAGAGGTGCTGACACTCTGGGACCCTGAGACACTGAGACACTGAGGCATTGAGACTCAGAAACACAGAGACCCAGAGGCCCAGAGACCCTGAGACACTGCCGAACCAGAGACATTGAGACTCAGAGACCCAGAGGTCCTGAGACCCTGAGACACTGAAATACTGAGACATTGAGACTCAGAGACCCAGAGGACCTGAGAGACTGAGAAACAGAGACACTGAGACACAGAGGCCCTGAGACCCTCAGACAGTGAGACACTGAGACTCAGAGACCCAGAGACCCTGAGACCCTGAGACACTGAGACACTGAGACACTGAGACACTGAGACTCAGAGACCCAGAGACCCAGAGACCCAGAGGCCCTGAGACACTGAGACCCAGAGACGCTGAGACACTGAGACACTGAGACACGAGACATTGAGACCCAGAGGTCCTGAGACCCTGGGACCCTGAGACACTGAGACACTCAGACACAGAGGCCCTGAGACCCTGAGACACTGAGACATTGAGACCCAGAGACGCAGAGGCCCTGAGACCTTGATACACTGAGACCCTGAGACCCAGAGGTGCTGACACTCTGGGACCCTGAGACACTGAGACACTGAGGCATTGAGACTCAGAAACACAGAGACCCAGAGGCCCAGAGACCCTGAGACACTGCGAACCAGAGACCCAGAGGCCCTGAGACACTGAGACACAGAAACCCAGAGGCCCTGAGGACACTGAGACTCAGAGACCCAGAGGTCCTGAGACCCTGAGACACTGAAATACTGAGAAATTGAGACTCAGAGACCCAGAGAACCCGAGACACTGAGACCCAGAGACTCGTAGACCCAGAGGCTCTGAGACCCTGAGACACTGAGACACTGAGACATTGAGACTCAGACACCCAGAGACCAGGAGACCCTGAGACACTGAGACACAGAGACGCAGAGGTCCTGAGACCCTGAGACACTGAGATCCAGAGACATTGAGACTCAGAGACCCAGAGACCCAGAGGCCCTGAGACCCTGAGACACTGAGACCCAGAGACCCAGAGGCCCTGAGATCCTGAGACACTGAGACACAGAGACCCAAAGGCCCTGAGACCCTAAGACCCTGAGACCCTGAGACATTGAGTCCCAGAGACCCAGAGGCCCTAAGAACCTGAGGCACTGAGACACTGAGACTCAGAGACCCAGAGACCCAGAGGTCCTGAGACCCTGAGACACTGAGACACAGAGACCCAGAGGCCCTGAGACACAGAGACCCAGAGGCCCTGAGACCCTGAGACACTGAGACACTGAGACATTGAGACTCAGAGACCCAGAGACCCAGAGGCCCTGAGACCCTGAGACCCTGAGACCCAGGCACCCTGAGACACTGAGACGTTGAGACCCAAAGGCCCTGAGACCATGAGACACTGAGACCCTGAGACCCAGAGGTCCTGAGACCCTGAGACACAGAGACATTGAGACTCAGAGATCCAGAAACCCAGAGGCCCTGAGACACTGAGACCCTGAGACACTGAGACGTTGAGACTCAGAGACCCAGAGACCCAGAGGCCCTGAGACACTGAGACCCTGAGACGTTGAGACTCAGAAACCCAGAGACACAGAGGACATGAGACAGAGAGACCCAGAGGCCCTGTGACACTGAGACACTGAGACATTGAGATCAGAGACCCAGAGGCCCTGAGACCCTGAGACCCTGAGACATTGAGACTCAGAGACCCAGAGACACACAGGCCCTGAGAACCTGCGACACTGAGACCCAGAGACCCAGAGGCCGTGAGACCCTGAGACACACAGACCCAGAGGCCCTGAGTCCCTGAGACACTGAGACCCGGAGACCCAGAGGCCCTGAGACCATGAGACAATGAGACCCTGAGACCCAGAGGTCCTGAGACCCTGAGACACAGAGACACAGAGGCCCTGAGACCCTGAGACACGGAGATCCAGAGACATTGAGACTCAGAGACCCAGAGACCCAGAGGCCCTGAGACCCTGAGACACTGAGACCCAGAGACATTGAGACTCAGAGACCCAGAGACCCAGAGGACGTGAGACACTGAGACCCTGAAACACTGAGACACTGAGACATTGAGACTCAGAGAACCAGAGTCCCAGAGGCCCTGAGACCCTGAGACACTGAGACCCAGAGACATTGAGACTCAGAGACCCAGAGACACAGAGGACGTGAGACACTGAGACACTGAGACACAGAGGCCCTGAGATCCTGAGACACTGAGGCACTGAGACATTGAGACTCAGAGACCCAGAGACCCAGAGGCCCTGAAACCCTGAGACACTGAGACATTGAGACTCAGAGACCCAGAGGACCTGAGAGACTGAGAAACAGAGACACTGAGACACAGAGGCCCTGAGACCCTGAGACACTGAGACACTGAGACTGAGAGACCCAGAGACCCAGAGGCCCTGAGACCCTGAGACACTGAGACACTGAGACACTGAGACTCAGAGACCCAGAGACCCAGAGGCCCTGAGACACTGAGACCCAGAGACGCTGAGACACTGAGACACGAGACATTGAGACCCAGAGGTCCTGAGACCCTGGGACCCTGAGACACTGAGACACTCAGACACAGAGGCCCTGAGACCCTGAGACACTGAGACATTGAGACCCAGAGACGCAGAGGCCCTGAGACCTTGATACACTGAGACCCTGAGACCCAGAGGTGCTGACACTCTGGGACCCTGAGACACTGAGACACTGAGGCATTGAGACTCAGAAACACAGAGACCCAGAGGCCCAGAGACCCTGAGACACTGCGAACCAGAGACCCAGAGGCCCTGAGACACTGAGACCCTGAGACATTGAGACTCAGAGACCCAGAGACACACAGGCCCTGAGAACCTGCGACACTGAGACCCAGAGACCCAGAGGCCGTGAGACCCTGAGACACACAGACCCAGAGGCCCTGAGTCCCTGAGACACTGAGACCCGGAGACCCAGAGGCCCTGAGACCATGAGACAATGAAACCCTGAGACCCAGAGGTCCTGGGACCCTGAGACACAGAGACACAGAGGCCCTGAGACCCTGAGACACTGAGACCCAGAGACATTGAGACTCAGAGACCCAGAGACCCAGAGGACGTGAGACACTGAGACCCTGAAACACTGAGACACTGAGACATTGAGACTCAGAGAACCAGAGTCCCAGAGGCCCTGAGACCCTGAGACACTGAGACACTGAGACATTGAGACTCAGAAACCCAGAGACTCAGAGGACATGAGACAGAGAGACCCAGAGACCCAGAGGACGTGAGACACTGAGACACAGAGGCCCTGAGACACTGACACGCTGAGACAGTGCGACAGTGAGACATTGAGACTCAGAGACACAGAGACCCAGAGACCCAGAGGACATTAGACACTGAGACACTGTGACACTGAGACATTGAGAGTCAGAGACCCAGAGGACCTAAGGCACTGAGACACTGAGACACAGAGACCCAGAGGCCCTGAGACCCTGAGACGCTGAGACACAGAGACCCAGAGGCCCTGAGATCCTGAGACACTGAGACACAGAGACCCAAAGGCCCTGAGACCCTAAGACCCTGAGACCCTGAGACATTGAGTCCCAGAGACCCAGAGGCCCTAAGAACCTGAGGCACTGAGACACTGAGACTCAGAGACACAGAGACCCAGAGGTCCTGAGACCCTGAGACACTGAGACACTGAGACATTGAGACTCAGAGACCCAGAGACCCAGAGGCCCTGAGACCCTGAGACCCAGGCACCCTGAGACACTGAGACGTTGAGACCCAAAGGCCCTGAGACCATGAGACACTGAGACCCTGAGACCC